>NC_083472.1:5865000-6055000 GCF_030014155.1 Tachysurus vachellii | reverse complement strand
AAATGAATGCAGATAAGGAAAGGTCTGACGGATGCCTTATAAACCATAAACCCAATCAGAGATGCTCTCATCCAGCATCTGTGGAAATATTCTCATCATTACTTTACATGATATTTACATTTTAAAAGGGGTAAGCATGCAAAACAGGGAATGAAGGTTTCCGACATGGCAGACGCCAGGTCTATTTTACTATAGAACCGCAATGGACTTGACCGGGTCGCCATTGCTGGACTTTGACGGATTTTGATTTACAGCCTTTGTACAATAACACTTGTACAAAATATGACACACAAACCAATTTTAATCTAAAATATATTCTAGTCCTATGAGTGTAACCTAAAATTAATTACTTATGATTTATCATTACAGTTTTTGCCTATTGCTTACACACTTTTTGCAGAATTTGGCTCATTATGTCAAAACTCTACACACAAGCCAATCAGACATAGCATATGGAGATTAACAACTCACATCTATGCCAAAATGAAACACTGCATTCAAAACTTAACACTCCTTTCTAAAAATGAAATTCTTGTAACAAAACCATACACACAAGCACCATTTGAATTACTCTTTCATATCACCAGCAACACACTGATGCGCTTTATATAAAACACTGCCACACAGTCTTTGTGTTTTTATTTATATTGTAATTTTCTTAGACTCAGTCTTTTGTAAAACTCAAAAGTAGATTTATTTAAAGATTGATTTGTTTAAATGTATTCAGTAATCAAACAAGAGTTTTTACAGAAAAAACATTCTTAATAAAATAAAGAAAAATAGAATCACAAGTCATGACAATTAGCAACAAAACAAAAGTAAAAAACAAAACAAATACTGGATACACTGCTATTGTGGGAAAAAAACACACTTGTTTTGTGTGTGTGCACGTGTATGTGTGTGGTGGGGGCCTGGGGGGGTCTTATGGATCCCACCTTCTGTTTGGATCTGGCCACAAGACCTCGTCGACATCACAGGCGATGTCCTCGCGGGCTAGGCATCGGGGAAAATATCGTCTTGTGTGCCTAATCCACCCTTGGATGGATCCCACCTCAATGTCTCCACATGCCTCTTCCATTGCTTGCAGAAGAGGCATGCGGGCATGTGGTTGCCGATCATAGACTTTCCACCGCCATGCTGAAAATAATTCCTCGATTGCATTTAGAAAGGGGCTGTAAGGGGGCAGGTATAAAGGTGTAAAATTGTTATGGTTGGTGAACCAATCTTGGACCAGAGCAGCCCGGTGGAAACTAACATTATCCCAGATGACAACAAACCTGGGCTGCTGTGGTTTGTCCTGTACAACTGCATGTAGTGCATCTAGAAATACAATGATCTGTCCTGTATTGTAGGGACCTAGAGTGGCATGATGATGCAGGACTCCTTGGACACTAATTGCAGCACACAAGGTGATATTTCCCCCACGTTGCCCAGGGACATTTACAACAGCCCTTTGTCCAACTATGTTACAGCCTCGACGCCTGGTTTTGGCCAGAATAAAGCCTGCCTCATCCACATAGATGAACTCATGTGGCTGTTCGGCAGCATCAAAATCCAAAACTGTCTGTAACAGAAAATATTGAATAGTGTTACTGAAAACACATACAGTAACTACAATGTCTACATTTTTACACAAGTAGGGGCTGGGTTGGGTTAGTATAGACAAAAACTACAAGATACAGACAGAGCAGGTGGCAGCATAAACCCTCATTCCCACATCACAATATATAGTATGTAAAGTAAAGTGACACATACCTGCACATAATCATGGCGCAGATCCTTGACCCTGACACTGTTCCTCTCAAATGGCACCCTGTACAGCTGCTTCATTCTGAAGTTATGTTTCTGTAGGATGCGACTTATTGTAGAAATGCTGACCCTGTTTATATTGTTGAATACCATTCTATCTGCAATTATGTGCTGTTGCAACTCACGAAGTCGGATTGCGTTATTTTCTTGCACCATTTGAACGATGGCAAGCTCTTGTTCTTGAGTAAAGAGACGTTCCCTTCCACCTCGAGGAGGTAGCCCAACCATTCTGTAAAAAATGCCACCACAAGATGTCATTGGTTATGTTCTTTTTCAAATACTGTACTTTCAAACTGTACACAGCACTGTAACATCACAATGATACTCCTTTACATATACTTCACAGCACTACTCATTTTTGAATAGTACTTTACAGTAATACTGTAATATGATACAGAATCATGTGACACATACAGTAGGTACAGTCTGGAGCAGAAACTTGAAGATATACCTGTTGCTACTGTGTAGCGACTGAGGTTAGGGTGGACTCTTTGCCCAGCCTCCCTCATGGATAAGCCATGATTTATGACATGGTCCACCAGAGTAGCCCTGATGTCATCCGATACACGTCTCCGCACTGGTCCTCGTCTTTGTCCTCTTCCACGTCCACGTCCATGTCCAACTCCTCTCTCTCTTTGTCCTCCTCTTACTCTTACTCGCATTGCCTCCATGCTTGCAAAGTTCTCAGAATGTCTTACCTGAGGCCTATTTGTAGTGCTAAGGCTCAGACCGATTGGTGTTCTGTTTTCTGTACAAGTGTTTTCAGGTGTGTATGTAAGTGCCTATAATTGCCAGATGAGTTTTGCATTTTGAACAGAGTGTTTTCCCAATGATAACAGGTGATTTCTTTTTTGAAAAATGTGTCTAATGTAAGAAAACGTGTGTAGTGTTTCGCAATAAGTGTGCTACAATATTGCAAACAAAGTGAAAAGTTGACAATGTGTTTCAGCTATGGTTACACTGTGTTTAAGCATATGCTACAAGAAATTTAGGTATTGAGGCTTTGGTCTAAGCATTTGGATTTAGTGTGAAAGCAATGGGCAAAAACTGTGATAATCGCATAATATTTCTCTCTTAGACATAGAATATCACAATAAACTTGAAACATCAATTGTTGTGAAAAATCTTTACATAAGGACTACTTTGGTCATTCTACATAGAGAAATATGTGACCTTCAAACAAACAATGACTGGCTACTATACATGGAGAGATTTATATAACTATATACAGTACACTCTCTCTCTCTCTCTCTCTCTCTCTCTCTCTCTCTCTCTCTCTCTCTCTCTCTCTCTCTCTCTCTCTCTCTCTCTCTCTCTCTCTCTCTCTCTCTCTCTCTCTCTCTCTCTCGCCATCATATGTAGAACTCCCTAACACCTGTGCATGCATTCATTTAATTATCCAGTCGACAATTCATGTCAGCTACTCAACGCAAAATCAAGTTGATTTTGACAGGCCAGTAGCCTCAGATAATGCTTCATCTTTCATAAAAATGTATAATATGTAAAATTGGGTCAAAGAAAAAAGTCATCTCATCTCACAGAAAAGCTTTGTTGTCATCTGAGATCAGAGGAGGAAGACCAGACCGGTTTGAGCTGACAGGACGGCTATAGTAACTCAAATAATCACTCTTTACAAATGTGGTGAGCAGAAAAGCATCATCAACAGTAGAAGACCACACAGGGTGTCCCTCATGTCAGTTAAGTACAGGAATATGTACAAAAGGAGCAACTAATGATTAGAACAGCATTGAATTTTTTTCAGTTTTCAGTGAGAATGTGTGATAGAGTGAATGTGTGAGTGAATGAGCAGTTGTACAGGTATGCCTAATGAAGTGCTCAGTGATTGTATATACCATGTAATAAATGATATGCACACTACCATTCACATGTTTGTACACAGTTTTATAAACTATATATATATACAATCCACATCATTACTGTGCTGTGTCATCATGTGCTGATGTTAACAGTGGTGCCATGATTATATATATTTTGGACAGAAGGGGACAAATACAAAAATAAAAATTATATATAAAAAAAAACACGTTGACATCTTAAGTTCCCCAAATCATAAATGACCCCAAACCCATAAATATTCCTATGAGTGCTAAATTCCCAGAAACTACTGAGAACAGCTAGTAACACATTTTCTATACTGTATGTTTAGTTCCCTATCATTTGTTTTTAAAAATCTAATTGTCCAGATGTCATTTTAAATGTTGGAAATCTCAAGCGTCCAATCTGAATTTTGAAATATCTGATTTAAATATTTAGGTTCGCTTTTAAAATCATACAACAGCGCCACTCAGTGGACATAATAGGAAATGCATCCTGAGGTCGGATTACGACAATACAAACACTACCTTGGGGAATTCCATTCATTCATTCATTTTCTACCGCTTATCCGAACTACCTCGGGTCACGGGGAGCCTGTGCCTATCTCGGGCGTCATTGGGCATCAAGGCAGGATACACCCTGGACGGAGTGCCAACCCATCGCAGGGCACACACACACTCTCATTCACTCACACACACTGCTGACGATTTTTCCAGAGATGCAAAGCGATTATTCTAATCAACCTACCATGCATGTCTTTGGACTGGGGTGGGGGGGGAACCGGAGTACCCGGAGGAAACCCCCGAGGCACTGGGAGAACATGCAAACTCCACACACACAAGACGGAGGCAGGAATCGAACCCCCAACCCTGGAGGTGTGAGTCGAACGTGCTAACCACTAAGCCACTTGCCCCCCGGAATTTCACATTAATTTAAAATAAATACTTGAATTTTATGTAAAATGGTATTTTAACACTTGGTAAAAACACATTGATCACTGTACAGAAATTTTTTTTTTTAGAATTTGTTAGTTTATATATTCTCCTTAAATATGAAAAATCATTTAATAAAAAAGTAGTCTTAGGATTTTTCAGGTCTCCTCTGTTTTTGTTTTGTTTTATCATATTTTTGTTAATATGATTGTGAAACACTATGATATGTTTATATACCCTTTTCCAGTCTGTTTAAAAGGTCTGTTTTCTTTTCTCCTACCGCAAGCTTTTGCACTCAGTTGTGCCACATTTATATATTGGTCATTAGAGCCACTGTTCCATCCCAGTCACCATGTTTTTTAAAAGCCTCAACAAACTTCACATCTTTAGCCCATGTTTGTTTGCATGGCAGGTATTATATTTTTGTTCTACTTGTATTGTGTTTGTATATTTGTGTGTGTGTGTGTGTGTGTGTGTTTGTGCTTGAGAGAAAGGGAGAGCAAGTGTGTGTGTGTATATGTGTGTGGGTGTGGGTGTGTGTGTGTGTGTGAGAGAGAGAGAGAGAGAGAGAGAGCGCGTGTCATGTTTGTGTGTGTGTGTGAGAGAGAGAGAGAGAGAGAGAGAGAGAGAGAGAGAGAGAGAGAGAGAGAGAGAAAACGTGTCATGTTTGTGTGTGTATGTGGGGGGTATTTGTCTGGGTGGATTTTTTCCATGGTTGTTATATTATATTAATCTATTTGTTTATATTAATGTCTACACTTGTATTTCATCTCATCCCAGTGCAGATCCTTCCCCCTGGGCTATATGTGCACTATCCACACAACACTTACTCAACAAATGTCAACAGACATGACCGGCTCTTTATTAAAAGCACTCTTCAATGCCCAGTGATATAAATATGTATATGACATGTTCTCATTTCATCAAATGTTTAACAACTTGCTACAACAATTTTTTTAAATTTATTATAACTTCATCAAGTTAATGATTGAATGCTTTTGGCAATTTGAATTGAGACTCATTCATTTAACTCTGTGGACTATTCCCAATTATGGGTTAAGAAGAAAATAATACTAATTGCCATTGAACTCAACCATGATGTCAGTTGATCCACACAGTAGGAAATTCACTATACTTTACATTCAGTGAAAAATAGATTCATTTGGGTTTTATAAAGAACACTAGATTATTATCACAAGAAATGTTACCAGTAAATGGAATATGTAGGTTTTACACTATAAAACTAACAGTTAGAATTTAACTTTATCTTTATTTTTATTGCCAATGATTTTACCCCAACAATATAATGTAGCATTATGATTTTTTTTAATTTACAGGACAATTTAATTTAATCATTTATTTGTTAAAACTGTATTTAATTATTTAAATATACATATTTATATACTTTTTTATTAATAGAAACATAAGTAAATTTTATTTTTATTTTTTAAATTTCACAGGATACACAGGATACAAAGAACCCTAAAGTTAGTATTTGATTGAACCTTTAAAAAGGGGTTTGTCAGAACTCAGAGTTCTCCTCTGAGTGGACATACAGTATCACAGGGTGGTACAGAGTTCTGGCCAATTTCCTATTATACAAAATATTTTCTGCCATAATAAATACAGTCATAAACAAAATAAAGACTCTTCAGGCTTAGATGAGAAGGAGCAATAGGACCTCAGACAATACGAAGCATCAGGCACAGTGGAGTTGAGTGGCCTCTTCCCTGTTGAGATCCTTGCCATTTAACCAAAACTGAAAAGTGCTACACACACTTTTGTTTTGCACGAACTCAACAAGAGTATGAATTCCCCTTCTCCTCCAACTGAGCCTGTGGTTAGTGGTTTGGTGTTCAAAGTTCCCCTTATCTCTAGAAAGATCTCTAAAAGGTCTAAACCATATCTCTAATATTTTCCCCTCAAACTACATTTCCTTGATTCTGCAACTCTGTGCTCGTGTTGCACTTTGAAGTCTCATGGAGTATTTTCTGCTCTTCTCTCATTATTTCTCTAAAATAGGTAAGCTTGTTTAGCATTTACTTATTTAACTTTTAGCATAAATTTAGCATTTATTTAGCCTGCATTTATATCATTTTATGAGTGATATAGTCTCTTACTCCTACATTGGCTGTTGATTACTTGTGGCAAGTGCAGCTTCTATTTCTGAACGTGGTTATTATCATCATAAATGTCTCCAACCTCTACTCTGTGTAGAGGTCATAAATTTCCCCAACCTCTACATCTAACACAATATAATATAACATATACTTAATATATCATAATATATACACATCTTTTCAACATTTCATTTTTTTTCTCCCTACATTTTCTTGATACTTACTCGTTCTCCTTCCTAAATATTCTCAACAGGTTCCAAATATGAACCCTTTAGAACCCTATAATGTTCTTTATAGAAACTTTTCTTGACACTTTGCACTTCGTGTCTGGCTGCCATTTTGTATTCTAATGTATTCTGTACATGCAAGTGAATAATTACCCTTGGTGTGGTGCTATTTTATACTGTATTTGAATATATTAATATTTAAAATCCCAAGAGCACATGGTTATATTTTAGCCTGTACCCATGCAGTAGCAAGGTGCCCTCAGGCATCAATGACTTTATGAATGCCCTAGCTGTCAAATATGTATTAGCAAAAATCCCCTTTTCAATTAACAAACATTCATAATATCATATCATATGCAGTTATAAGGCTTACCTATAATAATCTCTTATAAATTTACTCTCATCAATTATAAAAAATTGCCAAACCCGGCCTTGCAAAAAAGGAATTCTACTCTTGATGAACAAATAACAAGCAAACAATGAAATGTGCCCTGGAGCGGTTGTGGCATACTATACAAAATGAGCTTTACACAACAAATGACAAATAAAACGATTGTGAATAATGGCTGCAGGTTAGCAAATAAATTTCTTTGTTTCCTAAACAAAAACCTCTCCATAACCTACAGCTGAATTGGATTTTTGGCAATCCCTCTATTCCTCTCCCAGCTCCTTATACATTAAGGGTGTTTCAAGACATTAATAGTGAAACAGCATATTTCTATTAGATTTGACACAGCATCCTGTTACAAAATATGGATTTGAAACAACATGGCCACATGCATAGATGTGTAACATGCTTCTCTTTTTCATTGATCATTCAATAAGCTAGATTTTGTTTTACCAGTGCATAATATTACCTCAGTAGTTTAGGTTACTCCAAGCTGTGAATCAATCATGAAGAACCTGAAGCTTATAGACATAAAAGTATAGAGCTTTGGAGAGGTGTGTGTCTGTAACTAGTGGTAGGCAGGCCATTAAGTTTGAAATATCAAACCATTAATTTATCTACACGATTTAACTACTGTTAATTTCAAAAGCTGAATAGATGAAAAAGCAAATGCATAAAAACCTGAATATGGATTTGTAGGTATATTATTTAATGCTGTAGAATGTGTCAAATTATTTTTATTTTTATTTAAGCTAACATTTTATTTTAGCTATTACTTCCATGATAAATTAACCTCTGCAAAGGATGATTTATTTATTTATTTATTTATTTATTATAAATTGAACATGAGAACGTTAATGTGATCTTAAACTGATGTTCACCACAGAAGCTCAAAATCATCATAGGTTACCCAGACATGACGAGTATCCTGGTTCTGCACAATGCAGTGTGATTCTTCATTTATCAGTCTAGCTGTAAAGCGACAGAGCTAGAAGAGATAGAAGAAGAGATAGAAAAGAGAAGATATCTTATGTAATTTCCATCGTTTTCAACATGCATAATATTTTGTCAAAAGCAGTCACATTTTCAATGTACAGCAAACTACCCATAACATGCATCACTTCTCTCAGTCAGCCCTAATAAAGCCTGTCTTTAAATGATACATTAAGAGTGATAGCTGGACAGGTTTGCACCCAAAAAGTGAATTAAACCATTGATGTGGGTAATGAAATATTATAAGCATTTTATTCTGTAACGGACAACAAAACGGTTCAATGTAAAGCCGTTTGCCATCAAAAAAATTATAGTCTGCCTGTTTAGTGCCTTTAAAAGGTTTTATACATATAAATTGTGTAGCACAGTTCAGTTTTTCAAATTCTTTAAGATGTTCAAATTGTTTCATTTGTCATGTTGACTGGACATGGTTAATTTTTCCCTTTAAGCCCCAACCCCTTACATGTTTGTGTTCTTTGCAAGTGATTTATTTGACCAATAAAATAAAATACACAATTTATACACAATTTCTGTCCCCTGTCCATATATGGTCTTCACAACTGTCCATTCTTAAACTGCTCTTTTTTACCGCGTCCTGCTTACCAACATCTAACAAAATTTCAGCATTCATGCAAGCAGCTTGTCATCCAGACTGCTCCCTGATTGTCTACAGTTTGCAACAACTCCAAGGCCACGTTGAAGAGTTTACTGATGGAGAGCAGGACCCTGTCTTCTGTCTCAGGCTTTGTAATGAGGTGTTTGGACAGCTCACTTTGACAAACTTTCCATGGTGCAGCTGGCATTCCTCAGCATGGCTTCAACATATTTTTCCATCAAGCAAATGTGGGTGTGGAACAAATCCTGCCCCGCCTTCTGTCACTGTTTTGTTTATTTGATTAATGAGGAAGGAATAAACATCAAAACCACCACTGTGTTGTTGGTTAATTCACATTTAGTTTGGCTATTATAGACACTGTGATGCTTATTGAAGCATATTTAAAGACCAGATACAAGTTATAATCCCTAGGCTGAGATTCACCCCCATCTTTAGATGAAATAAACACACATCCCCATTCAATCAATAATCAGCTTTTGCTAGTTAGCCTATTTTCCATAGACATACTGGTCTGTTCAGGATCTTGACAAACCAGTGTTTATAGGTGTGTGTTGTCCAAGGACATTTCTGTTGCCAATAAAACAACCTTGCTTTTATCACTCAAAGATGCACAGCAGGCCAGTTGTGAGATACAGTTCCACAGAAATGCATCAGAAATGTGTTAAAGGTCAGAATGAAGTTTAACAATAGAGACAAAAAACAAATATACCCCAAAAGGAAAGAAGATTTCAGTGAAAAAGATGAAGACGTAGACACGGACACTTGCTAGGTGATACATTTATATTATGTTAACTTAAATGCATAGAGATATAGAGATTCAAATTTGGTGTAACTAGTGTAGTTTTTTAGTTTACTTTTTCTCCTGGACCTACTTCATCGATCCCGATGCCCTACTCCTGAATGGAGTCGCCTGGTGTTCACTCTGCCAGGGGTTTGATCAGCCAGCGACTCATGGGATGACTGTAAATGGGGCCAAACAAAGACTGTCACGCCATCTTTGAACCATTGTTGCATCAGTCAGCTTTGTGGTGGGTCTTCGTCAGCAATCATTTGAAAATTTCAGCAGGAAGGAATTAGAGTTGGGTCTGTGGTCGATCCATTAGTTCATCAGGAGCTCTTAGTTGCTTAATTCCACTCGACGACAAACTGTTGTAAAAAGGACATTATTTACATTGACATTATTTATTGTCCAGTGTCAAACAAATGAGGATGAGGTTCCATTCTGAGTCTGGTTCCTCTCCAAGGTTCTACCTCACCACCATCACCTCCGGCTTGCTCATTAGGGATAGATGTTAGAGATAAATAGCAACTTAATCTTATACTTCAAACCTTTACATGTTTGTTGTTTCTTTACTTCTGTAAAGCTGCTTTGAGACAATGTGAAGTGTAAAAGCGCTATACAAATTAATTGAATTGTACAGAACTGAATAGTTTTTGTCGGTTTGTTTGTTTATTTTGTTTTTGTTGTTGGTTTGTTTTTATTTTTCAGCTTGACTGTAAGACAGAGAGAGAGAGAGAGAGAGAGAGAGAGAGAGAGAGAGAGAGAGAGAGAGAGAGAGAGAAGGAAAGAAAGGAGAAAGAGAGAGAGAGAGAAGGAAAAAGAGAGAGAGAAAGAGAAGGAAAGAGAGAGAGAGAGAAGGAAAAAGAGAGAGAAGGAAAGAAAGGAGAAAGAGAGAGAGAGAGAAGGAAAAAGAGAGAGAAGGAAAAAGAGAGAGAAAGAGAAGGAAAGAGAGAGAGAGAGAGAGAGAGAGAGAGAGAGAGAGAGAGAGAGAGAGAGAGAGAGAGAGAGAAGGAAAGAAAGGAGAAAGAGAGAGAGAGAAGGAAAAAGAGAGAGAAGGAAAAAGAGAGAAAAAGAAGGAAAGAGAGAGAGAGAGAGAGAGAGAGAGAGAGAGAGAGAGAGAGAGAGAGAGAGAGAGAGAGAGAGAGAAAGAAAGAAAGAAAGAGAGAGAGAGAAGGAAAAAGAGAGAGAGAAAGAGAAGGAAAGAGAGAGAGAGAGAGAGAGAGAGAGAGAGAGAGAGAGAGAGAGAGAGAGAGAGAGAGAGAGAGAAGGAAAGAAAGGAGAAAGAGAGAGAGAGAGAAGGAAAAAGAGAGAAAGAGAAGGAAAGAGAGAGAGAGAGAGAGAGAGAGAGAGAGAGAGAGAGAGAGAGAGAGAGAGAGAGAGAGAGAGAGAAGGAAAGAAAGGAGAAAGAGAGAGAGAGAAGGAAAAAGAGAGAGAGAAAGAGAAGGAAAGAAAGGAGAAAGAGAGAGAGAGAAGGAAAAAGAGAGAGAGAGAGAGAGAGAGAGAGAGAGAGAGAGAGAGAGAGAGAGAGAGAGAGAGAGAGAGAGAGATGTACTCCGTTTTAAGTTAGTCTGAAATATGACGCACAATAAGGAGCTTTATATTTAACCTGAAAAGACGTCCCGTTTACGACATTTATACAAGTTCACGTTAAGATCTTTACGCTCTCCGTGGTGCTGAGAACGCGGCGTGAAATGAAAGTTAAAGGAAGTCATGGCTGTGTTGGGTTGAACTGGAGGTCTGTTTCTACGCCCCTAGACGTAATTTACACACGCAAACTCTCCGAGAGCTTCAGTCACCGCCTGTAAGAGACAGGACACGCACCATAACTTACAAATAACGAATAACACCGTAAAGGACTGAGGGGAAAAGATGGGTGTTGGTGTATTTAACATTATCGACCACAGATGCTTTGAAATGGACGGACAACAGCTGAATTTGTTCCAGAGAAGGTAAATATAGGGTGTATGGAGGGGAGAATGTATTTGATACCTCTGTAATTAGAGGGACTTTTCAACATCTGACTTAAACATCTGACTTAGTCTGTTTAAACAAATGAACAAAGAGAAGTACACACTGTCATTAATGACTTTATTGTTTATCTGAGACTTTAGTACTTAACTTAAACTGTACATTACAGTGTTTACCACATTTATGCATGTAGTGTGTTGTTTTACACAGTAATGTGAATGCAGTGTACCTTTAAAGTGTTTAACGTGCACACACCATTGTTGAGATTTAGGCATAACACTGTCAATATACACTACATGCAACTTTCATCATAAAACATACACACTAACTGTACAAAACACGGACCCTCCAGGGTACCTCCAAAATAAATGGTACAGTCAAGTACATTAAGTACCCGTTTTTCCAGAGAGCGTAGCCATTAGATCATGTTTAACCATACGATGTAAACAAGAAAACTGTTAGTTGTTAAACAGAATTATTTATTACACATAAATCTAGTTACTTATCATTTTAATATTATTTTAACTGTTTCACATCCAGATATTTGTATATATTAGTATTATTGTCATTTACTTCAAACTTCTCCTAAAGCTGGTTAAATATATTTTAATTTTTATATTTTTATTCATTTATTCACATTTATTCGTGTCAATAGCCTTCTATTTAAGCTGCAGCAAACAAGCTTAAAACGTTGAAACACACACTTGCCTAACAAATTTAACATAGAGAACATATTTTATAGCCACTGCTCATTTTGAACTTCTTCTTTGCCATACTAATGAGATATTTCTCACAATACTGACTGCCTACCTAGAACATGCTGCAGAGATGACAACTGTCAAAAACAACTGGCTTGTGGGATTAAATAAAAAAAATTAACACTTTATCCCATGATATGTGTCATAATACACCTACAAGAGAGGTTTTAGCTGTTCTTCATCATTGTAAAGTCCTAAAACGGTTGTTTTCTTTTATTAACACTAAGTTGGGGTGTTGGTAAAGGTGAAGAGATTTTGTTTTAGTAACGTTGAAACATGGAGCAGTGTTATCAGTCTCACTTCAAAATAGCAGCCAGACACTAAGTGCTCCAGCAAAGTGTCAAGCCTAATTCACGTAGAGATGGCACATCGCAGTAGCCTGCAATAATATTATGAGTGCTGTCTCTGCCTCAACGTGTCTGGTATTTCACTATTTACTTTTTGGAGATTTAGATGCCATACACAGACAAGCAGGAACATTGGCATCTGGGCAAAGACGTGTGACTGCTTTGTCTCTGCTGACATCTGGACCTGTGAGTTCATTAATGCAAGCTACAGAAGCAGGAGCACTTAATGGGCTGGACATGTGCAAGGCACTTCTGAAGTCTCAGAGCTGACACAGTCTACATCTCTCTCTCTCTCTCTCTCTCTCTCTCTCAGACACACACACACACACACACACACACAACAGTGTATAATGTTCTTTATGCTGTCAAGTGTCAAGTGTGGACTTTAAATCTGATGATGAACAGACTCCTTGGAAATGGTTTCTGAGGCTAAAGGCATAAAACCATTGAAAATAAAGTCTTTTAAAAACAGATTGGTGAATAAGCCTGGGTCACTTTTCAGATTCAAAAGAATCAAGAACTTTTTACTGAATAAATATAAGCCAGTGTTATAAGTCACAGTATTAAAATCATACTTGAACTTGTATTTAACATTTGAAGCTAAAATGTTGGAATATATGACATTTAAGAAACTTAACCGTACACCTTTGCCACTTTAAGATGTTCCCTGGCACCCCTTTTAAAAAACACACATTCACACACCTGGTCGCTCTTGACTTGATAGTGATGTGGCGCCAAGCTGCACAAAGGGAATAAATATAATGTCAGGCAGTTACTGTTTGAAAAGATCATTAGTTTGGCAAACAGACTCCCCTCATAAACACACACAGTCCTGCACTTAGTCTTTCTCTCTCTCTCTCAGCAATATGGGGAGTATCAAGTATTAATTTAGCCTATTTTTTCAGCAGTTATGAATTTGTTAGCGCTATCTAAAACACAATGTACACCTTCATTCCTTCTTGCCTAACTGTAGGTCTTTATGTTTACACTTAGGTCATGATGAATGTCCAAAAAGGTATAAGTGTACAATCAGACCCAGGAAACATGGACTCAAACTTAAGTCTTACTGCATGCTTCAGCTATGCTAATAAGACAAATCCATATGTGGAATGTCCTTTCAAGCCGTCAGTGGTGGTGCTTATGATTCTGGGACTGAGCTCTTTGAGTCTGATTACAGTTATCGGCAATGTTCTGGTCATTGTCTCCATCAAGGTCAATAAAAACCTTCAGACAGTTAATAACTGTTTCCTCTTCAGCTTAGCATGTGCAGATCTCATCATCGGTGTGTTTTCCATGAACCTCTATACAATCTACATTGTGAATAGATTCTGGCCTTTAGGGCCTATCGTCTGTGACTTGTGGTTGGCTCTCGACTATGTGGCAAGCAACGCTTCTGTCATGAACCTCCTTATCATCAGCTTCGACCGCTATTTCTGCGTCACCAGGCCGCTTAGCTACCCAGTCAAAAGGACAACCAGGATGGCGGGAATGATGATCGCAGCCGCCTGGGTCTTGTCTTTTGTCCTGTGGGCACCAGCCATCCTTTTCTGGCAGTTCATCAAGGGTGGTCGCACAGTGCCCAAAGGAAAATGTCAAATTCAATTCTTTTCTGATGCTGTGGTCACTTTTGGCACAGCTATCGCTGCATTCTACCTGCCTGTGGTCATCATGAGCATACTGTACTGGCAGATTTCCAAGGCAAGTCGCAGCCGTGTCAGGAGGAGAGACTGTCACAAAACGTCTGAAGTCAGTCAGGAAGGCAGGACTCAGGCCACTGTCTCGACCACAGAGGAGAACAGAGAGGGGAAGGAAGGCAAGGAAGCAGAGGGTTTGCAAGTACGCTGCCCCGGTTCCAGCACTATAATAGGTAAGACTTTTATATAACGTCTAGTAGACTTTAACATATTTTTATTGGCATGGACCAGATTCATGTTTTGTGAAGTTTTCTGTCCTGAATTGATTCATTACACATGCACATCAGTTAAATGTATAGATTGATTAGAGTCAAGATTGTAGAAGTATACAAAGCTCATTCTAAGTGAATATTTTCTTTGGTGTTTACTGTTGAAATTATTTCAATTTTTTAATGTAAATATGTGTAATTTTGGAAAAACTCCCAATCATCTACCCTCAAAATGTATATATTTTTGTTCCTTTCAAAATCTTCCGTAATAGTCTTCTGATTATTGTATAGCACAGTCACTTGTATGTTGAAATGGAACTGAAATGTTATTTAAAGTTATTGTTCTTGTTTTTACCAAATCCATCATTAAGACTGATGCTGAAGAAATTATGTAAATCAGGTTCTGCAGTAATAAAAAATAGTGTATTTTAAAAACAATTCCTCTTGGCCCAGGTGAGGACAGGGAGAGTGAAAATGACTCCACATCAGGCAGCATCTTGGCGTCATTCAGTCAGAGAGAGGATGCGGTTTCTAACGGTGATGTTCAGAGCACTCCAACAAAGAGAGCAAGAACAAGCCATGCAAAACTAACTTGTTTGGCAATTCCATCAAAAGAGACTATGGGTAACAGTGCAAATCAGAACACCAGCCATCATAAGGAGAGGCAGAGCCTGGTTGCCCTGATCTTCATGCCTCCAAACAAGAAAAAGAGAAAGAATGGGTGCTCCAGAGAGAGGAAGGTTACAAGGACAATCATGGCTATTCTTCTGGCCTTTGTGATCACTTGGACCCCTTACAATGTCATGGTGCTGATCAACACTTTCTGCTCTGAGTGCATCCCTAACTCCATGTGGACACTGGGGTACTGGCTGTGTTACATCAACAGCACAGTTAACCCCGCCTGCTATGCCCTGTGCAATGCCACCTTCAAAAACACCTTCAAGCAGCTGCTGTTGTGCAAGTACAAAAACATTCGCACAGTCAGATAAAACCTATATGTGGTTTCTGTAAAGCTGATGAGTCTAATGTACGATTTTGGTTCCATATCGAAAAGTTTTTTTTAATAGACCAGAGCGATGGTATTAATATGCACACCACACACACCATGGGAGGGACATGTCACATTCAAGTCACGTTCAGTATACGGCTAAACAGGGTTGAAAAGCTGGAGGTACCCCATGGAGACAATTACAGCTTTGTAAAGGGTGTGCCATTGAGTATTGACTTCAAATAACGCTAGATGTTACCAAGAACGAGAAAACAACCCATTTAGGATCATAATGCAATCTAGAATATGTTGAAGATGTAAATTGTTCAATTATTCATTCATTCAGCTTCATTCAGTAAACAATTTATCCTGGTCAGGGTCATGGTGGATGCAGAGTCTATCCCCGGACTGCTGGGTATGACACCAGGGGACACCAGTCCTCCACAGGAAACACACATATGAGTGGAAAACCCACGTAGACAGGAAGAGAACATTCACAGGTGGTAACCTGAATGTAGGATGGAACCAGGGATGTCTGAGAGTGTGAGGCTGAGAGGCTTTAATGCTACAGCATTATGCATTACCACACTACTACACCCCACACACACGTACTCATTAATACAGACTCTGGAGCTTTGACCTAATTCATGCTATATAGTGGTGCACTATTCTCAGATAAAACTCCGCTGATTACTATAGAACACTATGCTTTACTCTGTAGACTAATATATACAGTATTTACAGTTGTGTTTCTAATTTAGGAAAAATAAACAGCTTCTATCTGTGTTATGAGAGAATCATATCTGAACTGTTGTGGCTAATACACAACATCTAAGACTAATCATATCTTATGAATCGGGCCTCATTTATCAAGCTACTACAGACAAAACTGCATGTATTCAACAAGTCAAACTTATGACCAACAGTGTCAACGGTCTACAAGTCTAGTGCTCCTCGTTACTAATCTGTAGGCCAGAAAGGCCCTTAAAATATAATTAGAATGTGAAGGAAGCGATTGAAGAAACAGTATTTCAGATACTTGACCTTGCACTTTGACTGTTGGGATCAGTTCCAAAATATCTAATCAGTTCATCTGCTAGTGATAATGATAATTAAAAAAAAATCCTACAAACATTTAACCACTTGTTCTTTGGAAAAATAATGAATCTAACTCATCCCACATTAGCTGGCTGAGGTATAACAAAATACTCGAAGGCATTTACACAGGATATGCGTTATTCTTAAAAGTCTATCCTACAAGAGCACCAAAGTTACATGTAAGGAGACTCGCTGATTTGAATTTTCATTGATTGGCTTCAACGTGTATAATTACATGAGATTTTCAATGTGGGTTATGGTGATTCTGGATTGTGAAATCACTCTGAGGAGTTTTATTGTATGTTAATACTTTTTGTTTTTTTGCTGGTTAAATGAAGGTCACTACGTTAATACGTTAATACATAACTAATGAACTAACTTACTAACTAACTAGCTGTTCAAGTTCCACACACGTTTAATGAAAAAGTATGAATGTCATTTTTAATTTTTTTAAGAAAGCAATCCAAAACAAATCCATGAATTAAGACAAATAAGAACAGATTTTTAAAACAAACGGCATGCTATAAGAGGAAGAAGAGGAAGTGTGTGTGTGTGTGTGTGTGGATGCTGATGTGCTGTTGGCTGAGCTGGTTTATACTGAAGATCTAGCTCACGCCGAACTTAAGAGATGCACTTTTAGCATTTAAGCATATTAACTTTTAATGGAATTTTGTGGGCATCACTAAATGCAACTCATCCATTCCACAAAGCACTTTCACTTCACACTTGATGGTTATAAGTGTAAACATGTGAGTATGAAGAAATAAAGCATTACTGTACTTTTCGTAAACCTGGTAGGGATTTTTCGGTACGGTTTTGGCAAACAAGAACACTTTAAACACACTTTGCTAAGAGAATGATAAATGAGGCCCATTGATGTTACAGACTCCAGACCTTCTGGAGAGTTTTTAATAGCAATTCACTTTTTATCTTTGATGCATCTGTTAGTGTGTAAATCCTTAAACCGTTTGAAGCTGCATTTAAAATACATGCCATGTGAATCCTGGGCACAGCTTGGAGCATTTAAAGAAAATTTCAGTTGAAATGGCTTTTTTTTAACAGTGGTAAATGATGTGCTGTGTGCGTGTGTGTTCTACCAAACCAAAACTATTTTCTACAGATTGTGAAGAGGAGGAAAAGAACAAACCTGATTTTCCTGCTCATGACCAGGGAGTTGTGGTTGTGTAATTAAAGTAAATATAGGAGATGCAAGTTAACAGCATAAAGCTTTGGAAGCTGCTACCATGCACTTAATGAGTTACATTATTAAGAGAGTGTTAGAAAATAACTATTCTGAACTGAACTTATTAACCTTCATATGAACGAGTTAATATTTATCCTGATATCTATCTAAACTATTATATATCTATATAAGGCTGTTTCTTTCACTGTTTGCAATTAATAATTAAAATTTGCCTATTATCTTGTATATCTGGAGCTCTTCTTCACACGGCTGAGCAAAATCATAACCGAATGTTGATTACACAATAAAGTACTTTTCCTGAGCATTTGCTACCATTTGTTTTTCCCCTTTCTTTTCGTGTGTTTCTAAAAATAAATTTATCATTTAAATAAAATATAATCAAAAATGACATGTGTACCTTTCAGCATAACCAAACATGTTTAAGTGTATTTTTTTTTAAAGTATTGATACACAACATACATACTGGAAGCCATAAATAAGCAAACGATTTCAAAAACAATTTTAATTTTTTTAGCATAGGAAAATAGACATTCCAAACATTATCTTACCAATAAATTGACCATATATATATTTTTTTTTACACAGTTTTAAATTGCATATGTTTCATCTTACTAAGGAGAATGTTACATCTTTCTGAAGCATGGAAAAAGAATTTAAACACTGATCCATATTTAATGCTAAGAGCAGTACTACAGCTCCCAAGATGATGGTAATACTTTAAGGCATTCAGTATAACATCAGTATAATCTAATTGAGAATGAGAAAATATTTTTTTTTTAAGAACAGTGCCGCAAGACACCCTAAAATAATCCACTATCCACTTACTAACAAAAAGGCATTTAAGAAATATATACTATTAAACAATATAACCAAAGGATGTTCGGTGTTCTTATTGCATAACACTAAACAAATAAAAGGTTCCTTCACATTTCTTATAAAATAAAAATAAAAATATGGTGACAATGTTGAATGAGGTAGTATAAACTGTAAGCTGCGGTGCCTGATCAGGCATCACCTAACTCTTTCACCCTCAGTCATCTCCCAAAGCCCCAGGTTCAACACTTTAAGGCACGGGAGCTGCGTTATCCGCTCCAGTCCCCGTTTGGTGATTTTGGTACAGCCGTACAGATCGATGCCGGTCAGCTGGGTAAGGTGGTCAGCGATGAGCTCAAGCCCCTTGTCTGTGATGCGAACACACTGTCCAATGTTCAGCGTCTTCAGCTTGTGCATCTGCCGCACCATCCTGTTGATTCCATCGTCGCTGATGTGACATGAGCAAAGCGAGAGCGACTTCAGCTGATAAAGTCCTTGGGCGATGTAAGCCAAGCTCTGATCTCCCACTTTGTCACAGAACGACACGTCCAAACCAAACAGCCGAAGAGAGCCCATGGACAGGTGCATGATGCCTGTGTCGCTGATGTTGTCACACGAGCGCAAGTTTAGAGTCCACAGTTGGGTCATGTGGGACAGGTGAATCATTCCAGCATCTGAAATGCCACCGCAGAAACTCAGGTTCAGGACTTTCAGTTTGTTCAGTCCCTTTGAGATGTGCTTGAGCGACAAGTCGGTCAGCTTCTGACAGTCCTGCAGAGTGAGATGCTCCAAGCCGAGACAACCTTCAGCGGCGCTGCGCGTCATCCCAGCCAGGTGACCGATGCCCACGTCGGAGACATGCCTGCAGCTGCGTAGATTCAGGCTCTTGAGCCTGTGCAATCCCCATGCTATAAGGAGCAAGCCAGTGTTGGTGATGTTACTGCAACCACCAAGCTCCAGAAACTCTAAGTTCTTTAGATACTGTGCAATTCGGCCAAGGCTGGAGTCTGTGATCTGCTTACAGAGGCTGAGGTTGAGGATCCTCAGGCAAGGAATGTCCTGCACAAATGCATGTCCAAGTCCGTTGTCTGTCAAATTGTAGCATCCGCTCAGGTTAAGGCTCTCGATGTTCGGCATGCCCTGAATGACATAGCTGAGGCTGCGTCTGAGGCTCAGTATCTGCACTTTTTTAATCCCTCTGCTCTGAAGGCTTGGGAATAACGACGGGTTTGCTCTCCTCAGATGGAGTTTGGCTTCGACTCCTCTCCATACTGATTTGTGGTAGGACGCGTCTCTCCAGGCCACACACACCTGCGCAACCCTGCCTTTACCTTTAACGTCCAGGTAGCTGAAGATCATCGCTAGAATCTCCGGGAAAAGGCTTGAGATGTGGGTCTCCATTTCACCGCTCCGCCAAACTCCGGCTTTACCGCTTTGCCGAGATTAGCCGACTGGCTAAGCTAAACTAGCTAACTAGCATTTAAAACGTAGCTAAATCAATCAGCTTATTTTAGCAATACTTAAAAGATCAGAAAACACGCATCCTTGCGCGGTGGATGCACGAAAGTTTACTATTAAAAGCGAGACTGTTGTTTTGATTTCTTGTGTGTAATAACGTCTGTATTAGGCTAAACAGCTAAGCTAACAAACAGGCTAGCGTCAACATTCGTCACACACCGCTTTTGTATCGCCGAGTCTTTGTTATGCTTTGAGTCCGGCTTGTTATATATAAATATTTTAAATCATAACACAATTCTTCAGTTCCACCAAACGTCCACGGACACATTGACCCTTAGTCTTTAACTCCAAATAAAAAAATATATATATATTCTTTTTTTTTTTTTTTTTTAGGCGATGCGGAATTAACACGGATACTTCCCAGCCATTCCCATTTGCGCTCGCTCAAATCCGTACACACTGCCTACACTAGTGCACTACACCGAGTTTGAGATAATAGATCCCGTGCCCTACGTAGTGCACTTCATATTCAACAAAGAGCCATTCGGGATGCGGATTATATTACATCACTTCCGGTGGCCTTCTGTTTAAACCTTACGTATTTTATTCGGTTTACTTTATTAATCAAGTGTGTTTATTATCAATAACTACAAGAAGTTAAAAGTCTCAAATGTTTATTATATAAAAACAAAATACAGCAAACCCGACTTAATCGTGTTAGCCAACGTGGTTTGATAAAAGAACAGTACTAAAGTGAACCGTGACTCGGACCCCTAGCACTACAGCGCCCCCTGCTGCTGACAGCTCTGGTACTGAGCCATAAAAAGGTAGAATTTTTAGTGCCAAAGCAATAACTTTATAGTTATTCAGTATTATAACAAAGCAGCAAAGACACTGTAATAAACCCAATTTGCACAGATTGTCAAAAAAAAAAAAAAAAACAACTTCCACTTAATATCCCAATACTATTATTTATAAATAATAAAGGAAAACAGAAAACAAACACTGTAAAAATTCTATACAACTACATAAACATGTAATCAGATGACAGCTTTATAAATATGCCCTAAAAACTTATTGTAAGATAGAAATGGATCATTTTATGATAGAAATGGAACAATTACATAATCTATTTACAATCCAAACACAGTTCACATTTTCTCAAAAGCCTTAAAGCCTTACAATTTAAACACAATTATTATTACTTAAAAATTGAGGACATCTCCTCTATTGTCTTCCTAATATCTGTTAGAATATCACTAGTCTTCCTTGTTATTTAATGCTGTAATGCAGGTTGATTCATACCGTGCATTTGTAAGATAAAATATTTATGGTTGAAAAATCATCAGGTAATAACATCTTAGAATAGTTTGCATATCAAATAATGCTAAAAGAATTAAATATTTCTACTAATGTTTATAATATGCAAAAAAAAAACCTACGTTGTAATGCATCACAACAAAATAACTATTTTTTGCATGATTATGTTAAACATGTACAATCACATGTTCTTGGACAGACAGCAAATATGAACTATGGTGTTTAACACCAAAACTACACTGTACCTGAATGACAAAGGCACAAGCATGAAAGAAATCATAATGCTGGGTGATCACATATTTCAGTATTTCGTATTTATACTTTCATTGAGAATTACTGAGCCAAATAAAATTCCAAAAATATAAGCAACATACCTACAAAACAAGCTAAAATAAATTCAGAAATACATCTACAGGTGTAGTACATCTTTTTAAAAGTGTTTGCTAGAAAACATCCAACGCAGTATCTGCTTTTTTCTCTTTGTTGGATTTATTTATTTATTTATTTAAATTGAGGTCTGCCCAAGCACAGTCTGAATGTTGATAAATGGTCATACAGTACAGTGTGATATTCACACACATCACTAGCTCTGTGTTTTATTTGTGAGTAGGCTTCCTAGAGAGTGAGCATTTGTACTCCTGAGATTAAAGAGTAAAAGACTTCCATTTGGAAAGCAGCGCAAGGACAGCTGTCTTCTCAGGTTTCTTACTTTGGGAAAAAAAAAAGAAAAGAAGTTCTGTTCTCATATCAGGTTTTCCCATTGATCACAGGCGAGTTTGAAAATGTCAGTATCAGCACATGCCGTGTGTGTAGTGATTTAAATAAATCATAGGGTTAATTTCAGTCTGTTCCACAAATCAGCTCGTCTTCCTGTTGTTACCAAAAGAGTCCGAGCGGCAGTGGGAAAAGTCTATGAATATCCCGTCTTGATCGGAATCCACAGAGTCTACACCCTGCATGACAATGGTTTCAGGGCTTGAGGAGCAGCTAGTGGGTGAAGACGTGGCTTTATCTGTCTCTGAGATAGACGTCTGAGCGTGTAAATGCCCTGCAGAGTTTTGGATAAAGATGGAGGGAAGGATGAGAGCAGGCTGTGCCGTGGCTCCACGCTTTGCCGTTGGTAAGGTGAGCTCGTGGTCAAGCGAGATCCCGGGGCTGGAGCTTGTCTCCACGCTGACAGATAGGGGGAAGCCCTGCTGTTCTATACAGGAAGTGACCTCACAGGCAGAGTGGCGACGGATACCCACGCTACCCACTGAGCCGACCTCCGTGTCGTACTCGGCCACGGGGGTGAGCATGGGGATGTTGTAGCTCTTGGAGCGCACCACTGGGTTGATGGAGAGGATTTCTGCAGGTTTGGACCACTGCAGGCGATTTTCTGTGAACAGTGAAACACATGATACTGATCTATCATCAGTAAACATTTATAGTACATTTAAAAGGAAGAAGAATTTATCCTAGGATGTGTAATCAGTTATACAACAATATTCAACACACACTACATCTTTATTGTGGGCTGATTTCAGTGCTGGCACTCAATCTCAGGAGGATTCTGCCTAGACAACTAGCAATTTTAGTGTAGGTTGCCCCTGCTGAATAGGACATATTCTGATTCATGGAGAGCACAATTAAGGGTGTTTTCATTAACAAAAGAAAATAAATAAATTATCAACCATCTTGCACACATTTTGCATGTAATAATTGCATCAAATAAGAAATTACATGCAAGAGCTAGTCTTGTTTAGAAAGCATAGCTCGTTTTTTTTTTGTGAGCCGTGCAACTACTAAACAAACGTAATGAAAACTAGGATTTATTTTTTTTTGTTTTGGTAACAAATCTGCTAAACAATCAGGCACGTATAAATGTTACAAGTTTGTATCTTCTCTCCGATTTAATATCAGCACATGTCTAATTTATGCTAAATCATAACGCATACCTATAGTGCATGAACAGTGGGTGGCGTCACAGTCGTGTGCACAGAGCCCATGTGTTCCCAGGTAGGGTGACACCACCTTCTGAATGAGTGACTCCAGCTTCAGGTAGTCCTCTGTCACACCTTGTGACTCGTGAACACCCTGTACATCATTCACCCAAAGGAAAAAAATGAATACATATAAAAACACACACAAATACAGAGTGGGTTTTTGCACGTGTTTTGTACCTGGAGGACCAGAAGCATCTGGACGATGGACGGAGGGACACGGGCACGCGGTCTGGACAGAGCTTCATCCAGCTTCATGTTAAGAGTTATAGTGTTCCTGAAGAGCAGCAGAGCCAGCTGTCGTACTGACGGCTCCTTCCCCTGAGTCATACAGCGTAACATAGTTAACAACAACGTGGGACCCTGCTTTCTTCTGACATTGAAGTCAATCATGGACCCAATTATGTGTTATATATAGTAGGTTTCACAGATTCAATTTTTTTGTTCGTCTAGAGTCTAATGACCCAGATAGCTTATGTCTTATATCTTCTTTCTGTGATAATATGATCAACTCATGTATGGAAGATATATATATATCAATCAGCTACTGATTAAATACGATATCATTCTTGAATCAAATCAAATTGAATATAATTCAGCACTGAAATATACTGAAAAAAAAAAGATGTATCAGAGTTTAGAATAGACAGCTTAGTATACACTGTTAAAAAATGATTTTGGTTTTAAAAAGATTTTAATTTGTGCATCTTCATCTTTCTTACTACAAGAAAATGACTTTTATGAAAGTAACTCTATATGGTTGATATCTTATTTCCTTTGTTAGGAACCAAGGCTAAACAATAGCTTATATAACTCTTATTTGCATAATACATCAATAAGTATAAGACACAGTGCTTTACTATGAACTAAATAAATATTAGACCTTAAGAAAAAAAAATAAAAATGCCAGAATTGTGACTCCTATTTTTAGTTTTCTAAAAGGTTTTTGCTAGATTGAGCCACAGGGAACTAAACCATATCCACTATAAATGTGAACATAATGTTAAAAGATCTCTGTGATGGAAAATAAGTGTTCGGGTTTATTGTGGCAACAACACAAAATACTAAATGCAAACACAAAAAGAATCATGGATTAAAAGGTGTTTTTTTCTAGAGCCTTGCTCTAAAGAGACTTTATATTCAGTACCACAACTGTTTGATGTTTTTAAAATCCAGTGTGTGATGCTGTAGCCTAGACCTGCAGGCGGTTTATCTTATCTTCTGATAAAAAAAAGTGGAGATACAGCTTGAAACATCTGTTGTACAATTAGTGGACACTGTGTGAGAGGTCAGTGTAGATGGAGTGGCTACCTGGACTGGGTGAAAGATGGCTTGTAGCATGGAGAGAACATCACAGAAGAAGAAGTCCCACGTCTCAGCCAGGGAGTCGAGTAATTTCTGACCTGTGAAACAATTCACAGTTGTAGTCTGAGGACTGTGACCCTGCATCAGTCTTGTATTCACAACTTCCATCCATCCATCCATCCATCCATCCATCCATCCATTTTCTTTATTGTTTACACAGTACAGCAGACAGGGTAGGAGGAAACCTTATCCCAGGGGACATGCTGGACAATCAGCCTACAATGAATGCGCTTAGACTGGTTAAGGAAACTGGAAACTCCCAAAGCACTGGGAGAACATACAACCTCCAGACACACAGGCCGGAGGTAATAATAAACCCCCAACCCCAGTGGTGTGAGGCAAACATGCTAACCACTAAATAGTTGTGCCCCCTTTCACCACTTACTATTACTATTTAATTACTATACAATTTTATCTGGTCTGATGGAGACCATAAAAGGTGTGTTGTCACTAAATGTTTTGTTATTTTACCTTCATAGAATCGTATTTTGTCCCTTAGAATGACCATCCCTTTGGTCAGAAGCTGGTTCTGAAAGAGGTGGAAAAATGAGAGGGGAGAGATAGATATTTAATAACTGCTTAATGAATCAGTGTATTGTGTCAACATAGACATCCGTTTTATCAGGCTGCCTTACCTGCAGATACTCAGTGAAAAAAGAACCCAGTTCAGTTTTCAACAGCTGCCTAAAAAAAAAAGAACCACCAAGGGATCAGTCTGTTAATAAACTTCCTGTCATGTTTAATATACGATTAATATACTAATATATTCCATTTATAATCCTTATGTTTGCCATATAAATTAGTATAAGAATTATTTTAAATCGAGATAAAAATGTAGTCATTTAGTCACTTGCTTGTAATATAGACTGATTTATTGTTCGTTCATTAACGTTCAATTAAAGTCTGTTCATTTGATTAAATTCAATATAATTTGTTAAGGCTTTGAATTCTTAACATTCTTTCTTATACTGTATACAACCCAGATATTGAAATTATAAAGCACACATGAATAAAAATAATTAAATATATCATGTACCACAGGATAAATTCTCAAATCCGATTGGTCAGAAGGTGTTGATTTTTTTTTTTTATAATTGCAGCAGTTATAGGAAATATAAACACTTATAGAACGACGCTTGACCATTCAAATTAGTGGACCAAAACTAAGTGTATAAAATACAATAGTACATACAGTTGAGTGCCAAAGTTTAAACAGTTTTAATTTTTACCAAGTAGTGTAGTATAGTGTGTCAGATATTGCTGACATTCCTTCCTTATTATATGTAACTGAAAAATACTGATACTGAAAAATACCAAAGTGACTGTTCAAATGTTTGCATTTCCATTTCTAAAGAGCTCTTTGCCTACCTCAAGGCAACTACCTCCAGCTAATTTCATAGGCTCTGAATAGGGATGGGTTACGACATTAAGCTTAAATACACACCCCGATATCGTTGCTGGCACTTTTGTCCTAACCTGTAAGAGATAATAAAGCCAATCTTTTCTAATATTTTTCTGTTTGCTTTAAATTGGTTTTGAATTATTTTCTTTCTGCACTATACACCATACAGTAGATGAGTTCTATAGTGAGTGAAGTGACACACGGCTAAGTATGGTGACCCATACTCAGAATTTGTTCTCTGCGTTTAACACATCCAAAGTGCACACACACAGCAGTGAACACACACACACACCGTGAACACATCCCCTTAGCAGTGGGCAGCCATTTATGCTGCGGCGCCCGGGGAGCAGTTCAAGGGGGTTCGGTGCATTGCTCAAGGGCACCTCAGAACCCAGAGACTCGAACCCAAAACCTTAGGGTTAGTAGTCAGACTCTCTAACCATTAGGCCACGACTTCCCTTAGTTATAATGTTAGAAATTATTCAGCGATGCTAAAAGATATCGATGTGTAAAAACACACTATTCATATACCCTATAGTTTTCAGAATCTATATCCATTTTTGTACAGGTAACAGAACAGCTACATAAAGGCACATGGTACTGATCTGATAAGCAGTTGACTGAAATTACTGCTTGATTTACTGACTTGACTCACCTTACACCTTCATTGAGTATGTAGAGCTCATTGTCAGCCAGTCCCTTCTTTTGGAAAACACCAATAACTGCATTGTGAATGCTGTGATAAAAAAGTACAAAGACAAAGGAACAGAATCTATAATAAATCTATCATTTGAATGTCTAACTGAAACTATTCTGCTATGACTGCATAGATGGATTTAATTTGCTAGTCCAAGTGCACAAGGGTAGTTACATTGGCAATTACCCAAAAACACAGAATATAAACATATTATTTATAAAGTCAGGCGGTGCAGACGAAGGTCACCTGTTCCATGTGGCATTTGGCCCAGATCCTCGTTCCTCCAGCGATGCCTTCTCATTCTTGCCCAGCTGACTCAGGTTTGGAGAGCTCACTAACCTCAACCGGTACAGAGTCCTCATGGTCATGTGAAAAAGAAAGAGAGAGAGTAAGAGAGAGACAGCACAGTTTGTCCCAAGCTGAGTGTGACAAAGCCAGGAGTAAACATGACTCAGGGTGAGGGTGGGAGGGGAATGTGAAAGTACGGTTTAACAGCTGGCCAGGAGTCAAAAACCGTCTTTCTTCAGAAATCAATTTCCTTCCTCATTTTTCTTTTTATCGCTTTAGTTTGAATTCTATTATCGGATTCTTCACCGTAGCATATATCTATACAAACACACAGATCTTAAAAAAACATCCTTGGTGTAAAATACAGGGAAGGTAATGTAATATAATATTTAGTGCTCTCCATTATTATTCTCACCCTTCATACAAATGAGCAAAAGTATACTATAATCAAATCATAATTACTTTTTTTATATTTTAAATAAGTACAAATTTACATTATTATCAATATATTATTTATTTTCATTCCCCAGGAACTGTAGCTGTTTCTTCCAAAAGAAAAAGATAATCTTTTGACAAATCGAGTAACTAATAAAAAAATTCTCACAAGTCGACAGGAAACAGGAAATGGACCCATGTGTAGACAGTGAGGTTGGTGAAGGAGGGGAAATGGCTCAAAGATCACAGATTTTTGAATTGCACAGTTAAGTTGATTCTTGTGGTTTTCAAGTTTCAAAATCAACAGTTAAAATCCACTTTCACAACAATAAGCTACTGGGACTCATCGCAAGTTTCAAGACCTTTCTGAAAGCATCTCGAAAAATGCAGTGCCTGAACTTCAACAAGCGTTATTAGAACTAAAATTAGCATCATACGTCATGGTTAGATAACGTTTTATGGTCATCAGCATTTTAGTGACAAAAAAAGGGGGCTGCATACAAGGAAAAGCACCTGATATCCAGTGTACAATATGGAGGCTGCTCACTGGTGCTTGGCTGTGTATTGTGGTTATTAAAGATTAATGGCAAATTCATTTCAATCTTGGTTGCCTCTACCAGGAGGTCATTACTTGGTAATAGATAGAAACTACGAATCCAAAAATGTTTTTCCCAGGACCTTCTCAATCTCCAAAATTGAACCTTACAGAAAACCTTTCAAAATCTACATGCACAAACCTAAAAATATAGGTGCTTAAATGCTACATGACGTAGAGAACCAAGATTCGTACAGAATAATCTTGTTAGACATTCAGGTCTGGTATTCTCTTCACACAAAATCTTAATTGTAAGTCTACGACTCAAAATGCTGAGATCAGAATATCACTTATTCCATGTGTTGTTCCTGTTAACACAAATACAACTCTCTGTGGTTTTCTCTGTTTTTGTCTCTCCACACTAGTAGTTTCAGAAGTGCAGTGTTACCTAAGCAAAGGTTAGCATTGCAACTGTGTAAGTGTGATAAGGTAGTTCTCAGAGCAGAGAACTCAAAACAACTATGAAATGCAAGGAAGTAAAAAAAAAGCAGAGAAGTAAGCACT
The DNA here is from genome assembly GCF_030014155.1 of Tachysurus vachellii. Lineage (NCBI taxonomy): Eukaryota > Metazoa > Chordata > Actinopteri > Siluriformes > Bagridae > Tachysurus > Tachysurus vachellii. The sequence goes on along the minus strand of NC_083472.1, from coordinate 6,026,173 downwards.
TGCCAAAGATGATGCAAGTAAGCTGACGCAGACTTTAAAGGTGGATTTCTTTACATTTACTTTTTATATCATTTTGGCAAATGCTTTTATCTAAAATGACTTCCAATCCAACACCTAGCCATTGATAGAGCTGTGTGTTATCTATAGAGCCTTCTGCTACCTGTTATGTGCCATGTAATTTTGTGGAACATCTGCAGGACAAATTTGTTCCTGTTATCAATAACAGATCTAAACTTTTATTTATAACACTCATCAGCTAATTTTTTTCCTCTCGCCTTGAATCAAAGTTAATAAGACAAAAAACATAAAGAAAAAAAATGTACTGATTTTTACAAAGCTGCTACAAACATGTTCTATAAACATATTATTTAAGAAAACTATATCACCAATTATATGATTTTCGTTGTTAAATAACAACAAGTTTGTAATCCATACATTATTAGCCTTTGATTATTTAGAGCATCTATCATGAAGTCCCTATGAATAAGTTGTTACTATAGAAATGATCACATATTAGAAGAAACACATTAATATAAAACTGTGATGTGAATTACAAATGGCAGGGCTGTTGTTAGACAACATTGATCAACACTTTCTGACCAATTCAATAGTAGTATAATTAAAAATAAACACCTTCTGACCAATCGGTATCAAGAATAGAACAACGCTGTGGTGAAAATCACCAAATATTATGAATTAATTTGTTCATCTGTTTAAAAAAATTTGTAAGAAATTATGGAATTTCCTGCATAACCCTCATCCACACCGTATTTTCAAAATGAGATGCATAAATAGAGGTAGCATAATATAACTGGAATTCAGTGGGAGTGAGTTCACTGGGAGGTCAAAAGCCAAAATCTGGGATTTCGGCTCACCTAAATGTCCTCATGTGTCTAGGTCTGTTCATTAAAGCCATTTCACAGACACCGCTGTGAAAGCAGGAACAGAGTGTGAATTATAAATGAGTCACATTTTAAAACTCAAGGTTAAACATTTCACGGATGAATTTGTGAGGCAGTGTTATTGTGCGATTCTGCCTAGTCCATGTGCTTGTGTCATTTGTAATGATGTCAAGACAAGCCGAACTACGGGAGCCATTTCAGGAGTTATTAGTTTATGGCTATTACATTAGACTACTGATGTATGATCATTAGGCTGTAGTGATCACTCTTGAAACAGACAGACAGACTGATAACCAGGAAAGATAGACCGTCTGACATTAATTGTGGAGAAACAATTTAATAAATTGTTGTTTTTTTTCTTTTTAAATTACATTTTTTATGCCCTAATTATGCTGAGAGATACCTCCTGATAGGGTGTGTACTGGAGTCCATGTGAAGGCAGTGCGGTAGGGACGCCAGGGCAGAGAAGCTGAACGAGCCTGTTTTAAGGTTGCCTGGTCTGGTGTGTGTCCCACTCAAATCTTCCAGCATCTTTATTCAAGCAATGCAGAGAGACTCCAACATTCATTCAGCATAAAATTTCTGTGAACACACAATGAAAACAAGTTTTATATGAAAGTGCACAGGTATTCACAATAATGTGGATATATTTTAAGACTACTATTGTAAATAATTCCTGTTTAATGTTTATCAAGTTAATGGACTTTCACCTCAATTGCTGTTCTTTATTGTCTAACATCGGATCTGCATTCATGTATGTGTCTAAAATTGCATTTTTCTACTCTATATAATTTCTTAAAAGTTTCATATTACTTTCAATATAGTGTGCAAACTCGTATGAATCGTATTCATTCCAGCGATTCCTATATACTGTTACCTAATAGCTTGGTATCTATCATGTTTCTATAATATAATAGATATTTTTATTAGAATGTTATAAATGTGGTTTTCCTGTCATTTCTAATCAACTGCCTTATGTTAAGAGTGACAGTGTAATTTACAATTTACTTTGGTTTCAAGGTTCATATTACATGTAAGCATGGTACTGTATGATATAACCATGCAAGTCAGTAAAAGTACCCAGTGTAGTGTCTTTTACAAATCCAAAAACCCACACACAGCACAGGGTTTCATTTTGTGATTGGATAGGCATCTTTTTCTGCATCATAGAATTGTAAATACAAACAAATGCGGCACAGATGCTAAATCCTGTTCCAGTATGCTCCACAACAAAATAAGGAATGAAAGAGTAATAAAACCAACATAATGTGTGTGTGTGTGTGTGTGTGTGTGTTCGTTTGTGTGTGCGTCTGTGCGCATGTGTGTGTTTGCAAGTAAAATAATAGGTTTTAACTGATGTATAATTGTAGCATGTATTTCTTTCATTGTGTACTAGAAGGAGGAGTTTCACTGTGGGCAACAGACTAGCCAGGGACCTGAAGTGGTATAAAATAGTTGTAATTTTACTCAATATATAACAAGAAAGATGCCCCACATAGACTGTACAGTGACAAAAGCTTGTGTTGAACATCTGTGTGTAGTTTGCAGGCTTACTTCAATTCAGTATATAGGTAATTAACACATTAAACCGTACCACTCCTTGTCATTGCAGTGCTAATATCAACTGTACATCTGATGTGCCTTTAGTATCTCTTGACATCTAATTATACACCTTAAGTGTTTCTTGAAAGACACAGATAAACATGCCACCCCCTACCAATACTTCATTTTTGCTGGATCATCCCTGAACAAGACCTCACAAGTGCCTCCATTCTGGATCTTAATTACATGGATTATTTTTCGAATAAATAAGCAAACGAATAATAAAACAACCAAATAAATAATAGTAAACCTCCATGGTCACCCTATTTCAAATACAGAGTTAGTTTATTTTCACAACAACCAACTGGTGTGCTCAGTCATTCAGTACTCAAGCGTCATGAATGGGGTAAAAAAGGTCATTAATTTAAAAAGTAAGCAAAAGGGACGAGGCAGAAGAAGCAAAAAAAAAAAGAATGAGAAATGGAGGCGTCGTCTCTGTTTATAAAACTTGTTGGCCCATGACACACAATTCAACCAATTTTTTATATGACTATTTTTGGATTTCTAAAGAAAGCTGAACAAATTGTGACATGAGGAGGAGACTGTAAGTTACACTACTGAGTTGTGGAGTAATATGTACAGTATAATTAGGCAATATAAGAGAGACATTTATTCCACTAATATCAGTATGCATGTTATATCTTCTATGTTATTTTAGTAATATTGTTTAAAGAGCATAATACTTTATACGTCTTAGTGGTCTGAGCAATATTACTGTTGAGAGGTTTTGCACGACTGAACCCAACATTCTGAATTGTAACACAGGAAATGTGCAGTTGACTCGTCCAGTCCTCGCACGGAATCACTGAAATCTTATGGCTGATTCAGATCAGATGATTTGAATTGATGTGTTGATTTAAAAAAGCAATGAAACAAATGATTCAGCAGCAAACACAAAACCATTCTCATTCATTTCAATTGACTTTTAATATAGTATTCTCAATTATAAATTGATTATTCAGACTGATTATTGAGATCAGTTTTTATTAAGGACAGTGAAGACGTGTGTAATAAATGATTCATATTTTCAGGCTAACGTGAAAATAGGTTTGGCCATAACTTTGATACTTAAAATAGTCCTTCTATGCATATATATCATATGCAAATTAACAGTAGGTCCACTCAAGATTGTATATAAAGTTAGTAACATGCATCAGATTAAATCAGACTGTATCATGGCAGAATCATCAAATATTGAATCATTGGCTTAATATCAAAACCGCATCGTATCATGTGGAAGACTGAGGTTTACATCCCTAATCTCTAGTTATATAACAACATTCACTAACTCTAGCAAATGAAGTGCTTGGATCACTGTTGTGTTCTCCAGGACCTATTCACTCCCCCCCCTGTCCACTTGCTGGATCCCTTGGTGTTCTGCTACTTCACGTATTTTACACTGATCAGTGCCTTTTTTTTCCTTCATCCCAATTTAGAATTTACTCTTAACTGGCACAAGACCTTGCTGAAAACTATACGTAAGCTTGCAGTTAGAACGAGGAAACAAACAAAACATGAGCAACGTGTTTAAAACGCGCCACCTAGCGGCAGAGGTGTTTATGCGCAGTTCAACAAAGAGCTACAACAAAAGGCTCGTACATCAGTGAACCACCTCGCCTTCACTAACACGTGCTCAGTCTGCCACAATGCCACACACACACACACACACACACACACAAAAAAATCCTCTTACAGGAAAACACACAGTCTCGTGATGTGTGATTGTTTTGCATCTTTAAAGAGGTGCGTTTCGGTGGAATAAACGTGGACAGGTAAGATCAACATCAGTGCGGCTTCAACTCCTATTAGAGACACCGAGGACACGAGACTTCCATTATTTTAGTTTCTTTTCCAGTCTGTGTGTCATAAGCATTTAAACCCCCGTCCATATGATATAGACTGTTATTCTAGGGGTGGGGGTGGATGGGGTAGGGGGTAAGGGGGAGTTCTCCCCGGTACTCGGTGTACTTACAAGCGGATTGGACGCGTTCCCATTATTTAGCCACCAAACAGCAGTATTTATAGCAGCAGAAATGAGCAGAATAACATATACCATGCAAAAAAAAAAAAAAAAGTGCATTACTCTGTAAGCTGTCTTCACTCACCATCATTCGCGCTTGCGTGTAAACTGCGTGTAAACAATCATGGACACCTCGTATACGGTAACTTTGGAAAACAAATAAATAAATAAAATAAATTAAATAAATAAATAACAGTGAAAAAACAACGAACGGGAAGAATAAAGAGATCAGATGCACGAAAGCTTGTGTGTATCCTGGGCGTTATTGTTTTCCAGTGAAGTGAGTTGAATGAGTAAATGCGGATGTGGGGCAAGGCGGCTTCCTCCTGTCATTCCTGTGGTATCTCTAGCCTCAACTTGCCCCTCCTACACGCGCCCGGTTTGCAGACTGCGCGCGCGACCAGACGCTCCACCAGACTGTGTGCGACGATGTGCGCGCCTGGGGACGTGAACGCGCGCCGTACACGACGCAGTCGAAGAAACAGAGGGCTCGAGCCCAAATATCGAGCCTTTTTTGAAAATATAGTAGACTGCATTGCACGTCCATTGGTTCATCTTTCAGGATGCTTTTTATCCTGCACAGTAGGATACACCCACTATATACAACACAGAAGGGACTGTCTGTGTAATCTGCCTTGGTAGTGCACTAAAAAAGGCAGTAGGGAGGAATTTGTGATTGAACTGATGTTGTAGGACAGAGGTGCTTTCTAGTATAATGTAATGTTGACACGTTTACTGAAGGTCGTGTAAAACAAAGTGATGTGAATTAAATACATATGGGAGCTTAGGCCTGTTAATATTACTAAATTAAATATTATAGAATTTAGGCATGAGATTCATTCATAATCGATGTGTTGTCTATGTTTATTTGTTTGTTTTTGCTTTTAGAGGGAATTTGGTTCCAGCTGTTTGTGACTCTCAAAAGTACAGACATGAATAACACTATACTATACAAGATACGACAATACAGATGATGAGATACGATATAGACAGAACGAGTATTAAATATGATTACAGAATATATGACTGATCAGTTATGTACATAACGTGTGAGAAGTGCATGGTAGTGTAAATAACAGTATTGTGCAGTATTATGCTTTTTGTACAATATACATCAGCAGTAGTGTGTGTAACGTATACGAATGATGTGATAACTGACGGTTCTGATAATGCAGTACTTATAGATATGAAGCAGAGAATATAATTATGGTGAGTTGTTAATCAGGGTGATTGTCTGGGAAAAGAAACTGTTCCTGTGTCTGGCAGTTTTGGTAAACAAAGTTCTGTATTGCCTGCCAGAAGGGAGGAGCTGAAAGAGGTTGTGTCCAGGGTGTTAAGAGTCAGCAGTGATTTTTCCTGCCCGGTTTCTGGTTCTTGTATGGTACAAGTCTTGGGAGTGGGCAGGGGAGCACCAATTATTTATTTATTTTTTGCTGTTTTTACTGTGCGTTGCAGTCTGTCCCTCTCCTGTTTTGTTGCTGCACCACACCAGATGGTGATGGATGTGCACAGGACAGATTCAATGACTGCAGTGTAGAACTGCATCAACAACTCCTGTGGCAGACCATACTTCCTTAATTGACGTAGAATGTACATCTTCTACTGGGCCTTTTTGATAATAGAGTTTATGTCGCACTCCCATTTCAGGTCTTGGGAAATGGTAGTGCCCAGAAACTTGAAGGACTCCACAGATGATACAGGGATGTTGGATATTGTGAGGGGGAGTAGTGTTGAGGGGTCTTTCCTAAAGTCCACTATCATCTCCACAATTTTGAGGGTGTTTAGCTAAACTGTTCTGATGAGCGTAGTATCATCTGCAAATTTCAGGAGTTTAACAGTTGGGTCACTTGAAGTGCAGTCATGGGTATAGAGGGAGAATAGCAGTGGGGAGAGGACACATCCCTGAGGAGCGCCAGTGCTGATTGTTCGAATACTGGAGGTAATGACTCCCAGTCTGGGATGTGGTAGCTCAGTGGTTAAGGTGTTCGACTACTGATCGGAAGGTCACTGTTTCGAATCCCAGGTCCAGCAAGTTGCCACTGCAGGGCCCCTGAGCAAGGCCCTTATCCCTCAATTGCTCGGGTGTATAAACTGAAATAAAAATGTAAGTCACTCTGGATAAATGCTGCTAAATGCTGTAAATGTCTCACCTGTTGTTTCCTGCCTGTCAGGAAGCTGGTGATCCAGTAACAGATGGCAGGGGCTATAATGAGCTTTAGGAGTTTGGAGTGGAGAATTTCCAGAATTACTGTATTAAAAGCCAAACTGAAGTCGACAAACAGAATCCGGGCGTATGTCCCTGGGCAGTCAAGGTGTTGCAGAATGTAGTGCAGCCCAATGTTGACTGTGTCGTCCACTGATCTGTTTGTTCGGTAGGAAAACTGTAGGGGATCCAGTACAGTATATGTTCTGTTATATGTCTGTTCTGTTACATTCTTTAGGTGGGTCAATAGCAGATGTTCAATGGTCTTCATGACGACAGATGTCAGAGCAACAGGCCTGTAGTCATTCAGTCCAGTGATAGAGGATTTCTTGGGGACCGGGATGGTTGTGGAGAGTTTAAAGCAGGAGGGAACCTCACACAGCTTCAGTGATTTGTTAAAGATATGGGTGAAGATAGGAGCTAGTTGGTCAGCACATGCTTTGAGACAGGAGGGGGAGCTTAATTGAACCCCTCAGTGAGGCTTCAAGATCTCAGTCATTTGCTTATGATTATTTGTTGACTTTCATTAACAGAAAATAATCTGATGGGGACAACAAAAATCAAACATTTTTGCAAATCTGTTTTGTTTGAGCTTAACACGTTTATACCAGCCAGCCTGCCAGACATGACCCATAAACTGGGATGTATTTTATTGACAAGATGATGAGATCCATTGTGTTTGACAGTTCGAGCACAATCATGCTCATGAATTGCTAGCAAGAAAAATCAGGCGATGTACAGGTACAGGATGCCAAGATGGCCTAGTGTTTGGAACAGGGGGTAAAAACATTTTCATTTCATTGTTTTATGTAAAGAACAAAATATTCTGTTTTAAAAATTTATGTGCAAATCATAGCATTATAGTGATAATGAGTATTTACAGATTCACATAGCTTTATAAGGAAATGTTTCCTTACAAATCTGTACATAGTTTTAATATAACCAAGCCACCTTTAAAAATGTGTTGTTTTCAGTAGTAAGACTTCAGTGTATCATGTATCTTTACCAGAAAACATTCATTCATATTTAGGAACCACTTTTTCCTGGTTAGGATGAAAGTTGATCCAGACATTCTAACATTATTATGATTACAAACTTTGAATTCTAAATACTGAGGTCTGACTTATCAGTTGATGTGTGTTTAATTAATGAAGGCAATGTAAATACGTATATAGACTGTATTATCAGTGACTGTATTATCAAGAGACTGTTTAAGCTGTTTTAGTTCAAGCTAATTAGCTATAACTACATTTCAAGGAAATATATTTTATAATTTTTTGTACTAAAAAAAAAAAAATAAATAAAAAGATAAAACTAGATTTGTAAAGTTCGTCACGACAAACTTTGATGTTGGCTTTGACGAGGCAAGTATTCGCAAAGGCTGGTGTTTTTGGAGGCGAGTGGACATAAGAGTCAGTGTTACTTTTGGAGGCAAGTGGACAGAAAGATAGGGTGCCCAAACATTTGGAGGCAAGTGGAGACGAGCATGTGACGTCATCCAAATACTCATGAGGAAGTTCCCCACATTGGGCTGAATGTTTTGATATGTCACATGTCCATGTTGTGCAAAATTTTGTATTTTCACGTGACGTCATCAGAATACACGTGAGGAAGTTCCCCTAATTGTTCTGGAGTGTTTTGATATGTCACATGTCAATGTTGTAAAAAGTTTTTTGATTTTGCATATTTTGGGGCGGGGCTGTGGCACAACCGAAAGGTCAGTCGGTACACCAATTTAAACCTTTGTTCAGAGTATCACCCTAAAGGAGCTGGCCGTGTTTGCTGTAGATAGTTCGAAAGCTTGACGAGTTACAAACCTCCAAAGTTTATAATGGGAGTCTATGGGAAAAGGCCACTTTGAGACCCGGTACCGGAAGTACCAGTACTCGGATCGCATAGAAAAGTAATAGCAACAAACTTCAGACCAGGGTCAACAACATATCCGAATTTGGTGCATGTGGCTCGAAAGCCCAAGGCCGCATTAAATTTTATAAATTTTTGTCTAAGCTGAAATAGGAAAACAGAATGTTGACTTCTACAAAGCCAACATAATAAACAGAAAGATAACGCCCACTACTACAGTTGTTCAGCCATATTGGTTGAATTCCAAATGGCGCCATGTAGAAAATAAGTGCACTAGATAGGGTCCCTAAGCCATTGTTAAATACTTAGTGCACTTTTAATTAAGTTATGGGTTATTTGGGACTCAGCCAATAAACCTATGACGTGTTACGCACGGATAGTCACGAGCAGCTGTTGTTTTCCTCAAGGCGGGAACTAAAAATATTCAAATAATAAAAATATAATTTTTAAAAATTAAAATAGGATTAAACTGCATATTCGAATTCATGTCAAAGAATATAATTTCACAACGCCAGAAACACCGGTACCGACTTTCTCTATCTTATTAAACTCTATGACTACTTTCTCAGCAGGAGAAGCTAATCAGTATGGAAGCTAACTCTAACTAGCTGATTAATTATTGTCCAATATGGCAGCCGCCGTCTAACAATAAAGCGTGTTAAATAAACCATATGTAATCTGCCTGCTGTATGCATCATTTAAGACGTTAGTAAACGCAGCTACACATGGAACACCGTAGTGAAAAAGGAGACAAAAAGCAGACAGCCAGCATGTGTTTTGGACAGGTATGTACATGTCTAGTTATATAGTTTTAAACAATAAAGTGCAAATATAATGCATTAACAGTGTCTAAATATGTGTGATTCGTCTAAAGCTTTGGTATTTTAGAAAGATAATACTGTGTAATGTAGATGTATAATATATCTTAAGACTTTGGCATTGTATGATGCGTATATTATATTCATTCATTTATCCATCCATGGATTTTCATTCATTCATACATCCATACACAGATGCATCCTTTAATAGATTCTAGTCTATCTACTTGTCCATGAGTTCCAGTTTATCCTGTTCAGGGTGGTGGGGGAACCAAAGCCAGTCCTGTGAACACTAGACACATGACAGGAACACACCAGTCTATCACAGGGAACAACCTGTACACAACCAACCAACCCAAACACCCACCCACCTACCTACCTACCTACCCACCTACCTACCTACCTACCTACCTACCTAAGGGGAAAGTCAGGAAGTATTATTTACAATACAGGAAGTAACCCTGAATCTGCAGGCTGGACACTGAAATTGTCTGACTGAAGCACCGTGCCATGCCCAAATTTAATAATCATTGATATTAAACTGTTCAGTATAAGTTGTAGAAAGTGTGATGATGATGATGTTTCAGTACCGCTACACTGCTGAGGAATACCAGGCCATACAGAATGCTCTTCGACAGAAGCTCGGACCAGAGTACATTAGTACTCGGCAGGCAGGAGGTGGACAAAAGGCAAGGAGACTTATTTCATACTTGTTATTATATCCTAGTTTGCATAGTATGATCTTTTTCTTTCAATTTTGTAGTTTGTCTAAATATTTCCTGTCTGTATGTAGGTATGTTACATTGAGGGTCACAAGGTCATCAGTCTGGCTAATGAAATGTTTGGCTACAATGGCTGGTCTCACTCAATTTCTCAACAAAATGTTGGTAAGGACAATTTAATCAGACACTTACTGCGTGAATAGGTTTTAGTGTGTTGCCTCAATAATTATTGACTTACAAATATAAATGTTGTTGTCATGGACATTATTATTACATTCTGAATAAGAGTTGTCATACACAGGATTAACGGTAGAGTAATTATTTAACTATTATTAAAATATTCAGCTATTAATCAACATAGAACAATTTCTTACTTCCTCTAGATGGCAAAAATAGAAAAACTTGTCAACTAAATATACAAAGAATAGTACTGATACATAATATTGGATTTGTATAATAATAGTATATAACAAGACATTAGGTCAATATATAATCTGTATTAAGGCTTGTCATGTTTTACATTTTATTTAGGCTATGGTCAAAACAAAAATATATTTTCCAATAATTCACAGATCAAAGCTTGTTAAAGGGAATATTGATTGATTCAATGCAGAAAATTGAGTTTATATAATGAATTGAGATTTAATGTAACGTTTGCTATTTGCATATTCTACATGTTTTAGCAGGAAACCGTCAGCGGCCTGTACAGAGCCCCTGACCTCAACCCCACCGAAGACCTATTATATGACCTAGAATGCAGACTGCACTCCTGGCATCAGTGCCTGACCTCACTAATGCTCTTGTAACTTAATGAAGACAAATCCCCACAACCACACTCCAAAATCTAGAAGAAAGCCTTCCCAGAAGCGTGGTGCTTATTATAACAGTATAGGGGGGAATTAAAAGTGAAAAGGGATGCTCATCAAACACACACACAGTTGTAACGGTCAGGTGTCCACAAACATTTGGCCATAGAGTATTGAGTTATCACAATATCTCAAATAATCCTGATCAAGAGAAATGTTGCTGGAAAAACAAAGAATATAAGTATTTACTATTAATGTTGTTGTTGTTATTAGACAGACACTTTAAGCAACATGCTTCTAACACTCTTCACTCTGCAGATTTTGTGGATCTGATTAATGGGAAATTTTACGTTGGAGTCAGTGCATTTGTGAAAGTTCAATTAAAGGTAAGAGAGCTGTTAAAACAAATATTTTAGGTAATTAACTGTGCATAATAAAAACAAATAGCATCTAAAGGTATCAATGAAAGGACCAGTGTAGCCGGTGGTTGTTCTTTAATGAGTGGAATATCAGTTTAATGATATGTCCAGTATGTGAGGCGCATGTCTTTGTCTCAGGATGGTTCATTCCATGAAGACGTGGGTTACGGAGTAAGTGAGGGGCTCAAGTCCAAAGCGCTGTCTCTGGAGAAGGCCAGAAAAGAGGCTGTTACAGATGGGCTGAAACGAGCGCTGAAGTAATCACGTGATTTCTGGTTTAAACGAAAACTCCAGTGTTTTTCTACTTCATCTGTAGTGTGTACATCATTACCACAAAAAAGAATATCAGCATAATTACCTGTGCTGAGAAAAGAACAAAGAAGACAATTACTCCAAATTCAATCATTATGTAAATGTTAGGGCATCATGTTTGTAGAACATTATCATGAATTTTTTAAATATATTTGTAAATTTGGCTCTAAATCTTTATTTTCAGAGAGGATTTGTCTTTGTGTTACCTACACAAACATAAACACGCAAATAACTTTTTTTAAATAACTTTTTTGCACACTTGCATGCAGCCGATCGAGATGATGTGCAAAAGCACTGGAGTATGATGTGAAAATGTGTTAAGTTGCCCAGATTATTAGCTAAATATATTTTAACACAGTGCATTTATGTTGGAATGATTTTGTATTACACTCAGAGGATCTTTACTTTTAGGTGCTTTGGAAATGCTCTTGGAAACTGCATCCTTAACAAGGAGTATCTGATCGCAGTCAACAAGATTCCCAAGCAGGTCAGCAACCCTTTGAACTTCATTGTTTCACAGTTTCACCAGATTTTCAGTTTTTTTTTTGTCGCTTATGCTATGGAAAATGTTTCATTCAACATGTTCATTCTTTCCTATAATGTAGTTGGTTTGCTATACTTATCCATTAATGTTATATAAAAGAAACCAAACTTTCCAAATAACATCACAACTGTGTACATCGATGACTATGGCAAGTGATGACACACTCCCTTTCATGTTCTTTTGTGTAATAACAACCTCCTCTAATTATCTTCACCTAGCAGAAGGAAATGACAGGCATGTGTGAAATCCAGTTAGTGATTAGTTTTCTGCTCTTGCAGCCCCTTTCACCTTTAGACCCACAAAAGACAAAGCGCAGCGACAACGAGCCTGCGGTGGAGAAGGCTCGCTACAACTGCCTGTCCCACACTGACTCCAAGGCTTTCAGTAATTCAGCTGAAGCAGTACTGAACTCTCCGTCAGTACAGACTAGAATCCAGCCAGTGGTTGAAAAGCCACAGAACACCGTGAGCTCCAGGGACCCAGTCCCAAATATGACTGCATATTCACTCAACAATTCAGCTCAAAAGGACTGTGAAAACAGGTCCACTAACATGTCCAGGTAACATAATCCTCAACCCTCATGAAGCCAGTCAAATGTTTTTATTCATTAATAAATAAAAAATTGGAACAGGTGAATTACACTTCACACCAGCACTTCAGGGATTGTTGTTAAAGGAAAATATTTATATTATTTAATAATAATAATAATCAATAATAATAAATTATCATCATTTATTATTATTATTATTTTATTTATATATTATATTTCTTCCTCCTCTTATTATTATTATTATTATTATTATTATTTATTATAAAAGTATCACAGCAAATGTTTTATTCCTTGCATATAAAAATATATGTTGGATAAATATAGAGACCTGGCTGCTCTAGTTGGGTCATATACATTATTTGCTAGATTAAGACCAAGATGAAAGATTATTAGAAGATTTTATAAGTAAATTTACCATACCCTATGTAACCAAAAGTATGTGGACACCTAACCATCAAACCCATATGTTCCCATTTTAATACCATGGGCTCAAAACCTTTTAAAACTGTTACCACAGGTTATTACTAGATTTTAGAGTGTTTTTGGATTTGTTCTCATTCAGCTTTATGGTCATTAGAGATATCAGGGTGTTTATAAAGTCAGGCTGCATTGGGGCTCAATCATCATTCACTTAGTCTTGAGTTTTTCCATGACAAACCATGTCTTATTTGAAAACATTATGATGAAACGTGTTTAGGCCTCTAAGTTACAGTAAAATTCTTAATTTTAAAGACGGACCCTAGTGGTTAAGGTGTTGGGCTACCAATCGGAAGGTTGTGAAGGGTGTTCGATTCCTACGTCCACCAAGCTGCCACTCCTGGGCCCCTGAGCAAGATTGTATAAAAATGAGATAAAAATGTAAGTCGCTCTGGATAAGAGCGTCTGCTAAATGCTGTAAATGTAAATTTTGTGGTTTGTCAAGAAACACTTTTAGTTCTGGTGTATGTATTTTTTCCAGTCAATCTTCTAATATTAGAATATTAAAAATGAGCCAATTTTACCAAAATCAATAAGGTATAATTTGGAGATCTGATCTTAGGATGTCAGTATTGCAGTTAAATCATGTCACAGTCTAAAACTCAAATAATATCAGTTAATAATGCTCCCCGGGTCACTTAGTTAAAATACATTATTCATTAAATACCTTAAAAAAACTTAAAACTCACAAATTAAACACTTGAAAACATTATGCATCATGTAAAATATAAAGTAATATGACATTTTGAATATTATGTCCCATTTTAATTAAATAGCACATTCAAATTACATGACAGAATATACAACGGTTCAGATTTACATAAGGCATAACACACAAGGCATCCTGCCGAAGCAACACCACAATGAAATGTTAGTTTAAACCACACCAGTTATGCAGCTGCTCTTGTTTGTAAAATCCAGTGTGCTGACGCAGTCACTCTGTCTCTGTGGTCAGATCATCTACGGACATGGCCGACTTGTCCTGCTTTGACCCTGCACTGGACTCTAAGCAGCAGAGGAAGCTGAGGCAGCAGCAGCTGCAGCAAAAGTTCAGACAAGAAATGGAGGCAAAGAAGATGCAGCAAGACAATGTGCAACCGAAGACTGAACCCATAGCATCTAATACTAACACAGGTACAACAAAGAAATCCACCAATGGCTTAACCTAAGAGTGATGTACGGATTTTAGGAATTATTGGTTATTGAATCAGTATTATTTTGGGTTGATAGACCCAAGGGCTTTTTCACTGCAATTTTTTGTTTTATCCCTCATTAGCTATGAATCCAGTATTAAAGCTTCTAGTCTGTGCGGTCTCTGGTACTTTCTTAGGGAAATTTCAGAGGTGGAGCTTGAAGTATCCCGTGTTATGACAGAAGCTTTACAAGAAACAAAGTGAAAATAAAATAAATCTCTAGTCTGGTTTGGTGGTGCTGTTTAATTTCTTAACCCAAACAAACATCTAAATTTCCAAAAAGGCATATCTAGACAAATAATAAAACAATATTTTACTGATTTTTGGCAGTTAAATTGAGTGCTTAGCTTTAGAGCAATTATAATGTCTTTAGTTGATTTCCATTTCACTGTATTATGATGAACAATAGTACAAAATATGCTAAATCTTTGTTTCTCGTTGTCAGTCACTGTAGTCTTTTTTTTTATCTATTTTTTTAGCCCGTATACGCTAGGTAAGTATTGTGATTAATAAAAGCAGTGACAAAAGCATCAGGCTTTGAAAAACTACTGATGCTTGATCTGTTTTACCATAAACACGATTGATATTAATATTACAAGTGAAATTATTAGGTCTGGCACTGTGTTGTGTTACCTTTTTGCCATTATTCTATTCAGATATCAAAACCCTTTAAACTTGGAGCACAAGGTTAATTACTGTAGCTCAAAATCATCAGAAGCATGTACTTACTGTAGATGTAGTAATATAATAATTGCCCTCCATCCTTTGACCACCAGGTGCCACTAACATGCACTGTGTTTAAAAGCTTTGAGAGAGAGCAGTGATTTTTTGATACAGGTGACTCAAAGTTTAATTTTGGCATTACTGCTATCTTCTCTTGGTTCGTTTGGAAATTAGCTTCAATCCTAAATTCCCTTTGGTTCCCATTTGTGCCAGTGGTTGTATGTGAAGGGGGAAACTGCCTTGTTTATAGCAGTACTGTCTCCTCAGGCCAGGCTTTGGGCCCCATTAACCATAGCACACCTTCTGGGCATGAAACACTGGTCAAGAAGGAGGAATGTATGACCGGTAAGAGTTTGTAGTATGAAGGCTTCATCTTTCTTTTCATGGTTGCAGAACTGCAGTGAAAATTAGTGTCTAAGGTAATTTCCCTCACTGGCCAAACCTTTTCCTCAGATGACCCAGAGTTATGGGACTTTACTCTGGATGGCATCGAAATGCTTGAGGACCCAGTGAGAGAATCGTCAGGGCTGCCTCATCCTGCTACACTCAGTGAGCACACAATGGTGACGCGAAGTAAAACTCCTCAGAGAGCCACTACATTGAGGCCATCGTTTAGGTCGCATGACAATCAGGGGCAAGGAGGACCCACAAACTATAGGCATAATAATTCAGCAGCCCAAAATACTGCTATAGGAACAGGTAAGGCAAATCTATACAAGGGATAAGTTACTGAGAAGGAGCAATAATAAGGGAATTAACTGTTTAATTTTAAGTAAGTAAGGAAACTAATTTCTAATGATATAACTTGCACTATGTGCATGAATTTTAAATTCTTAAATCCTACAGGTCTGCAGAGTCCATACCGACAAGGACAGTACATGAAGAAAAGGAAGCTTGAGCCTTGAACCTATTTGACATTTTATGGTTTTTGAATTTAATTTATTGCATTTTGTTATTTGTACAGAATTGTTGGTCTTAATAAATATTTAACGTTGTTCAAAAACTTTCTAGACATTGTACTGGAAAAAGGCTCCATCTGACAGGAGCAGAACCAGATGTGGTCTTGAGGCAGATGTAGCCCATCCACATCAAGGTTTTAAATATCTATATTCCCAGATACTTTTCTGCTCACCAAAGTTGTAGAGTGGTTGAGTTATTGTAGCCACTTTTTTATTTTTTATTTTTAACCAATTCTTCTGAACTCAAAATACAGAGTCCCATGCTTGCACAATGGCAAAAGTGTTTCTATTAAAATTAACTGATGAGGGTAAATAATAGTATAACAGTATATAGAATGATTATAAACTTATTGGCTTTGTAAAATTATGGAATTGTGTGGCGAGAAACAAAGACCAGATTCCAAAACATTTCCAAAATGTTTTAATTCATCTCTGGTGTATATACACTTAAAAAAAACAAAACAAGATTAACACAACCATCAATATAATCACCAAAAAAGACATGAAACAAAACTGAGAATCGATGCTTTAGCAATATTACCTTTTTTTCTAACCTAAAAGTTTAATGCTGATTTAATAAACAGTTGAAATATTCCGGGTTAAACACATGCAGTATTGAGAACAATGCAAGTATTATAGCTGGATTTGTGTGAGAGTGGTACTTTAAAAACAGTTGTGACCAACCAAGTGGTTATGAAAATATGATTAAAGAAAAGGTTTAGAAAAATTTATGCACTCAAGTATCAAAAGTAACATCAGCCTCCAGAGCCTGCTTAACCTTTTAAAACGGTGCATATTCTGCATTGCAGTAACGTTTTTCCTTCTCTAGAGAAGTCGAGCGAATCATTTCAGAGGTGAGAGAAAATCACTTCTGTGTGGGAATGGCACTGTGTTTGTGGCTTAGTATAATAATTATGTTTAGGAGAGTGGTATTGAGAGTATAAAGACAAATTGTGCAATACTGTAATCTGCAGCAAGTAAATTTTTAGATATATTGTTAATTTACTTCACAGCAACATATCTATATACGGTGATTGATTTTTTCATCCAAGAGAACTTTCTACCAATTTGAGCACTATAGTAATAGCCAGTGTGGACAATTAGATTGAGAGAAAATTCATTATATAGGGGATACCTGTGCATCAATGCTAGCACATCAAATAAAATCATTTAAGAAGGCACCCCATAAGCATGCAGTCCAGGGATCTGCAGAAAGCTACAGGCTGTAGCCACTGCAGAACGCCTACAACCCACATGCCCTCGATACATCCATCTACTTACAGTAGGAGTTGATGTATAGTCAAATACAATCACATACAAAAGTCACAATGCAAATACTTAGAATGGAAAAAGGTGTAAGGTTTGTCAAGTGCTCCATCACCCTGCTTATTTAACCTTCATATATTGCACATCTGGTTTTAGGTCAAATTCTAAGATTTTTGAAGATTTTTTTGATAAACATTTAACGTTTCGATATTTAAAAACAAGCAGGTCCCCTCACTACATGACTATGCAATAACTTTATGATTTAAACCTGAATCTCGGTTTCAACCAAACCAAAGCTTTTCCTTGCTCCATCTTGCCACAAACTTACTTTATTCATCCCATTTATTGCTGTCTATCTTAGGTACAGAAGATTTGTACTGGCAGCATTTATAATCCAAACTCATCACGCTGGTTTTAATTACTATACAGTGTAGATAAGGACACATTTAAGCTAAACGGCAAGCTGCTTAAGAAAATGTTTACCATTTAGCTGCATACTAAGAACTTTTTTTACATTATAAAGCATGACATCCATGCATCCCCATTTAAAGAGACCAATGCTTAGTAATTAAGGCCATTTAAGCTTTAGTTTTGTCTTAATCTAGCACTGTCCATAAATTTGTACACATCCACCCTGTAAGGCCCAAGGTCTTATTGTCCTATAACACATCCCTCGGATATATTGACATTTGTCCCATTGTTTAAGGTGGCCATTTGTTTCACGGTCTGAGTCAAGAAGGAATGCCAAGCAAAAGAGGTGAACTCATTCATGTTAATGGGACTAAGGGTGGGTGAAATTCCAGGATTTGGTGTGGGGCTGTTACATCCTTTAATGCTTTGATAGAAACAAAACACTCGGTTGACAATCTGATGGGACTACCCCCTAAAATGTGTGTAATTGCAACGCATTACAACTTTGCCAGACTTGATGACTGCAGCGCCCGTGCCAGTAGGTTCTGCCATGAAGACTCGTGTTCATCGTGTGTCTACTATAAAGACTATTGTACAAGGAAATCCAAGTCTCCTGATCTTCTCTGGAAAAAGTTCACAACAGATGGTGCCGTGACCCAGACAAGAGCTTCTCATCTCACCAAAGTTACTCAAAACATTGCACCATTGCAAAGTGAGTGTCACTCTATCCAAAGAACCTACAGACCAGTACACATGTGGTTATCCTCTGCTTTATCAGGGAAGAGTTAAAAATTTGTGTTATCCTCCGTTGATCAGGGAAGAATTGTTTAGGAATTACTGTGAATACTTCTGATTTCAAACTTTCGAGAAGGGGTCCTTAGGATACTGAAGAATATTATCGGGCCAAAGTCCCTAGCTGTGCGCAGAAAAAGCCAGCTCCACCAGGGCCTTTTAGACACTTACAAATAGATTACATCTCAATGCCCCCATGTAAGGGAAAGACTGATGTCTTGGTAGTTGTAGATAAATTGAAAGTTGCCTGAATGCTTAAAATGAAGTGGAATCTTCATTGTCCATATAGGCCACAAGCATCAGGTCAAGCAGAGAGAGCAAACAGGACACATTTTAAGGGGAAGTAGTGAAGGAAGTTGGCAGAATGCTACTATGTAAAGGAAAAGGAACTTGGACCCATGTCTCACACTGTAAAGAAGTTCCACCACCTGCAGGGATAGACTAGGGCACACAGACCAGTACAGATACAACGACTGGAAAACATTGACAACCAAGGCAACAGTTGCACCAAAGCACTGACATTTGAAGACATCTGCAGATCTACAGCTCAGGACTGGCAGACAACAACAATTCTTCCTGTCTTCATTTACCTGAAGACAAAATCGACATCATATATCAAGCTACAATGTGCACAGCAGAAGCTATGGACTTCAGAAAACAACAAAGAACTATTAAAGTTAAATCACATTAAGGGACACCAAAAAAAGAAAAAAGTATTTCTCTAAAGTTGCAAAAATACTGGCTCTATGTTAAAGTCCTAAAGACTTTTTTTTTTGTTATTACTGACAAATCTTTTGTGAGAGTTATTAAAACTCTCAATGGGGTAAATTGTAGGAAAATAAGTCCTTGTTTTATTTCTAGTATATATTTGTGTATCATGTAGAAGCCAAATCAATTGACAATGCTAGTGAAATTCAAACTTTACATTAGGCTTGTGGTTCCTGTCTCACATTAATATGAAAGGAAATGGCAATGTAACTCAGGATATCACCCATCTCTTTGTGCCATTTGTCACATTGTTTAAGGTGGCCATTTGTTTCAAAGTCTGAGTCACGAAGGAATGCCGAGCATAAGAGGTGAACTCATTCCTATGATAATGAAGTGGTCCGAGTACGACTCATGTTAATGAGATTAAGGGTGGGTGATTACATATTTCCATGCTTTGGTTGTCACCCGAGTGTTTTGTTTCTATCTGAAGGGACTGCCCCCTAAAATGTGTATAATTACAATGCATTACATCTTTAAGTCAGACTTAATGACTGCAGCACCCGTGCCAGTACGTTCTGACTTGAAGACTCGTTCGTGTTCATCATGTCTCTACAATAAAGACTACTGTACAAGGAAATCCAAGTCTCCTGGTCTTCTCTGGAAAAAAATTCACAACAATACTAACCAAGTCACAGAATGAGACCCTCACAGGCTTTCTAGCTGCTGTTTACTGTAAACAGTCTAGTTACATTTTCCCCACAGATTAAAATAGAGACTAGCTTCAGAGGTTTCAGCGTATACTCCTGTTTACTGTACTATGCTGCCTCCTGTAAAGGTGGTTTGCTAGACAGAGATTAAGTCTAGGCTGGAACTAAAATTTGGTTATAGGTGATTGAAAACCATTCACAGACAATTAAGTTAAATCCATGTGCCTTGTGACATCCCTTTATTTCAGCTTGCATGAGTGGTCCGCACATTGTTTCCACCATTATTTCCTGCTTTGGGAGCTCCTGCAGGGAAACCTGGCTGGAGAGCATTTGTGGTTGTAGGCTGTAACAAGCTTGTTGCATTTGCTGCTGGCCACTGTGTGTGAACATAAGGGGCACAAGGGTAGGTGTGCTGCTGAGATGTCAAGCACAATGAACCTTTCCTTCCAGCAGAAGTGTTGGAGCAAGGAGCACATATAGGACCACCCATGGAGCACAGCTGTCCTGGTGCAGAGAACTTACGAGGAATTGTCTATAAAAGAAAAAAAGTCTGCTCACAAAATAATCCCAAGTTTAAAAAGGTAAAGCATTTTATAGTTTACAGATATCAAAAAGACTAATTCATGTTTACAATTACAATGTAAAGACTTTATACAACTATTAAATGTGAAATGTGGTTAATGCTGCTTACATCAAGGCTTTGTGAATTTTGTTTACTATTCTTTTTGACCTGTGAGTGGCTCATGGCGTCCCGAGCAAAATCATCCACCAGCTGGTGGAGGTCATCTGTAAATGTGCCTTTTCGTGGAAGGTTAGCAGCTTGACTTGACACATTTTCTTCTTTATTTGTCATGGTGGGCCCTATAATGGTCAGTAAGAAAAACACCACAAAAAAAGAAAAAATGAGTCCTGTGATTAATAAGAAATACAGGTTCAACAACCCCTCAAAAAAATAATGAAAACTTTTACCTTCTGTCTGAACATCCTGAGCAAGTGTATCCGGAAGATCTGGAACCTGTCCTTCTGTCAACTGTCTGACTGAAGCCTGTTTGTTTCGTCTATCTACTACAAACACGGGAAAGGGTTTTCAAAAACAGTGGAGTTTTGCATTGTGACTATCTAGTGTAAAATTAACTTGGTATACCTTGCTGATGAGGACTGCTGTGGATGCTGCCACTGCGGCTGGATTTGTTGCTCTTGCTTTTGGTGAGCCTACGTCTGCTTCCTGCCAGAGCTACAGGCGAGGACGCCACTATAGTGGGACGCGTTTTGCCCATCCTTGAATACAGCACATCAATCTCCTTCTTTTGCTTAGACTGCAAGGCCTGGATCTCAGTCATATGCCTGTTAGAAGGGAAAAAATGGTGAATAAAATACAGAATCAAAAGGATCAGAAGGATTAAAAATCTGAAGATTCTCTGAACTCCCCCTACCTCTCCCTGAGCTGTCTGATCGCTTTCTTAAAGGCTTCATCCTCTGGCTCAGAGTCATCGCTGCTTAAGAAGCACTGGGAGTTAGGTTGGACTGTGGATACACTGGATACACCAACATCTTCCTCTTCTTTTGTGTCTGCATCCTCTTTTGTAGCTGGAGTAACTGAGAAACGTCCAACTTTGACATCTGAGGTCACCTGAAAGCGCCCAAATGTAGTAGAAGGAAAAGGAGTAGGTGCAGAAGAAGGGTCATGCCCGGGGCTTGGCAGGGTTTGATACTTATGAACGGTATTTTCAGGGCTTGAGCCTGCTGAGGATGTTGAGGATGTAGACGAAGAAGTAGTTATAGATGAAGATGACGGCATGGTAATCTGGCAAGAGGCACTTTCCACGGCTTCATCAGTGGACACAGAAACCTAAATGAAGATTATTTAAAAAGCCTCTTTATATCTGACTTTTGAAAAGTTAAATTAACCAAAAGACAGGATTGTTTCTCACTACCTGAAATCGACCACGTCTGAAACCTTCACTAGTTGATGGCATCACGGGTTGGTTGTTCTCTACAGTGGTCAGGCAGTCTTGGGGTCCAATAACAGAATTCTAAGTTTTGGAGAAAAAAAAAAGAGAATAAAAATCAGTTAAAAATAATGCATCATAACAAGGTCACCAGCATAATCCTGAAAAATACAAGAGTGCCTACCTGCAGTCTTGCTACACCAGTATCAACTTGACTAGTTTGCACCTGTACAGTAACTGAACCTCCTTGGCTTTGAGAGGCAAACATGCCAGGAGCAAAGTGCCCACTGGAGCTCAAAGACAAGCTAGATGGTGTCACATGGCCTGCAGTCGATGCCAGGCCAGGCGGTGGAGAACTGATGGTGTTGGGAGGTGAGGAGGTAGGGGCCACATCTGATGGATCAGGCTGGGCTGAGGAGCCAGAGGACGAACTCTGATCATGGAAAAGAGAACGAAGCTTCTTGTCCAGTGCCTGGATATCCTCGATGCCTGGAGATTTTCCCTGCATCTCCCCCTCACTCTCCCCAACAACTACAGGTAGAGGTGTGGGGGTAGAACTGGGGCCAGGAGTCAGCTGTTCTGAAGTAGAGGTTGGAACAGTTATGCTGCTCTCAGGAAGCTGGTAGGGAATAGTTGGAGTGGGAAGAGAGGTACGACGTGGAGTAATGGGCTGATCTGATGGGGCAAGGGAAGGAGATATCCTGCCTGTCTGGGGTATTTGGGCAGAAGTAGATGGGGAAGTGGAACCAACAGGCACATTTACAGAGGTGCTTTGAGCAACTGCAACTGAGCCTGGGTATACAGGTTGAGGGGGTAATACTGAGGGCTGACTGGTGTTGGGAGACAGAATGGTTTGCCCCTGTTGTGTATAGTTAGCTGGGGCAGGATCAGACACTAAAATGAGGGAAAAAAAGTAGCTCAGTCAAATGCATATTATATACCAATGCAAGATCCTCGTCTCTTTTTCAGAAGAAATGACTCACCTGCTAGTTCATCTCCAAATGATGTGCTAGCTGATGGAGGGCCAAAAAATGACTCTCGAAGTCGGGATTCTGGTACAGGGCTGACAATGAAACGCCGCCCTGCTGAGTGCACCACCTGTGCAGCCATGCTGGGTGGCAGGCCTGTTAAGAAAAGTAGATTTAAAAATAAAAAGTCATTGTTAAAAAGAAAGTTGTGATACAATATAAAAGTTAATCTAAAAACTTCTGATAAATTGCGCTTACCTGGCAGAATTGGACTCGATAAATCAGGTACTTGTTTTGCATCATTTATCACCTATATTAAACACTAATGTTAATAAACTTGCCCATACTTGTTACCATGAGTGTTGGTTAAAATTTTGAGTATTCGTTACCTGAGAATAGCCGTCTTTAGCAGCTTCTCTTTTCTCATCTGCCATGTCTATAACCTCTTGCACCTGATCTATAAAGGACTCACGCTCACTCTCCAGAATGAAGTTACTCTCGACCTGAATGCACAGCAAAATCATTTTTTTTAACCTAAAAGTATTGCATATTGCCACAAAAACAGTTGAAATTGTTGAGTGAAGTCCAACTTGATGGAAAGGAAAAGTGAATTATAATCAATGAGGGACTGAGCAGGGATCAGAAGAAATTGTGAAGAGCAAAACAATGTTTTCAGGTCATAATGGAACTACTACACTGATGCATTTCATTAAATACTTTATACTAATTTCCCTCCACACTTTTAATTTTATCTTAAAGACATTGTGTTCAAACATACTTTCCCCCGTATATTCTTAAGACAGGTTAAAGTGATTTCAGAATGTCTGTGAATCTTGCACTAGTCTGGCACTATTTGTACTCGCTACCTAGTTTGCAGTTTTTTGCGTCGAGACATTAAGAAAAGAAAAACAAATTAACAACTCCATATTTTTACAGTGATGACCACTGAAAAGAAAAAAAGGCTACCATGATGTGTGCAATTTCTTCAGGGTTGTCCCCATCCAGATCAAACTTAAACGTCACCATTTTCCTGTTGTGGGTTTCTAGCTGGCATTCAGCCACTCGGTCACCAATATTGGAAATCTAAAACACAAATTACAAATACAAACATGATAAGGGATTTGAGGAGGTTACATTTCCTTGAAAATCTACTAACAGCAAAAAGAACTTGATATCTCTTACATTAAGCACAACAAGCTTGGGCTTGGCAGACTTGTCTTGACGTGAACGACTACGGACTGAGCGACGCTGGTGGCGCTTTGTGGAACTAGCCTCCTGCTTGCTCTCATTCCCATCGCTCAACCCTGAAGCTGCATCTGACAGGCCACTGAAATAAAGAATAACAACAATATCTCAGATAGGTTATTCAGATGGAGCCGAAAACTTCAAAACGTACAGCATAATGAATGCAGATAATGCATAAAACCTTCCAGGTGGCATTTAGCATTGAAGCATGACTAGCTTTGGGTTTTTTTTTTTAAAAAAGGTAACCTTTAAACACTTTTTCCTTAAGACATACCTCTCTGCAGATGGTGGAATCAGCAGGGCCTGTGTTTGAGTCTGATCTGGAGACTGGGAAACACTTAGAGGAGCCTAAAAATAAAAAGCAACATTCTTAAAATTTACCTTAGTCATTTATCAGGTTATCACAAAATGGAATAAACTCATTAGCTACTTGTAAGACACAGGTAGAGTTAAATACTTTATGATCAGTCCTCTAACTATAACTTTTCAAATGAAAGCTTGAAGGAAAGATGGCACCCTTTCTTTGGGGGGGAAACAGACCCTTCTACTACGCACCCGGAGTAACCGAGAGCCCTGATATAAGAAATACAGATGTTCAGCATTTGGAGGTGGAGAGAAAACAGGAGGGCTGAGTTGATTTAGCCATATCTGGCAGCCAGCATGGAAGAAAGGTCGGGAATGCAAAAAACACGAGAAGAATGAAGAAGTTAGTAATAGAAAAGGCTGAAGAAGTTATGGCATGTTCAATGAGTAAAGAAGACTGAAGATATGAACACCAATGTAAGACACTGTTGACAGTTTTTGTTAATGCATAAGAATTAAATGGAAAAGAATACACATGTAACATATGGGAAGACATCAAATATGAAGTTCCAGTGAAATAGCACATAAAATGAGTATGTATTATGGCATCAAAAAGAAAGGGGAACACTGAGAAAGGTAGGGAAATGAAGAACTATGTAAGCAGAAGTTAAATGGCTTTTATATGTAGGTGAAAGTAGAGAAAGCACCTACACTTTAAGGGACATATGTAAGTACCAAAACCTTCAGCACAAAAAAACTGGAAATGCATGTTTTCAATACCTGCTGGTGAACTACCAAAAATTCCCAGTTGAATCTGGGTTTTTTGGTGCCACATAGTAACATAGGAAACTGGGACAAACAAAGTAATGCTTTTTTGTAGTGCTATGACTTTATATAACATGGGAAAAATCTTTAAATGGAACTGTTTTCACTTATAATAGATAGTGATTATGAGGATAATTTGAATAATAATAACAACTATTTTGTATAGTGCCTTTAAAAGTAGCATCTCAAAGCGCTGGACATAAAAAGATGAAAATAAAAGATACACAACATTACAGGCACTAAAACTAACCATACAAAAAATAAAAACCCAATAAATAACAAAGAAATCACATAAAAGCTACCCTAAAAAAGTAAGTTTTAAGGTGGGATTTAAAAATACCCAGGGATTCTGCATTCCTAATCTCACTTCCACTAGCACTTCGTTCCCTATTTTTTGTATTTAAAAAAAAAAAAAAAAAACCTTTGAAACTTTTTCATTGTAACTTCGAACAATGTTTTAAACTCATGGTATCTTAAGTATGTAACCTAGTGAACCAGCATTAATGTATCCAATGATAGAGATTTAAGCTCTTATGTACGTCGCTCTGGATAAGGGCGTCTGACAAAAACTGTAAATGAAAATGTAATCTCTGAGAGCAGGGAATTCCACAATGTGGGAGCCAAAGAACAAAAAGACCGATCACCCATACTGTAGTTCCATAGTTTTTAGCCGTGTTGTTTGGACAGTTAGAAGACCAGCTTCAGAAGAGCATAGAGCACGTGTAGGAATATAGGTGGTTAACAGCTCACACAAATATTGAGGGGACAAATTATTCAAAGCCTTATAAGTGAGCATGAGAATTTTAAAAATCAATACGAAAACTAACAGGAAGCCAGTGCAATTTTTCCAGGGTAGGTGTGATGTGCTCCCTTGCACTGGTCCTGGTCAGAATTCTAGCAGCTGAATTTTGTACCAACTGTAAGATGTTCTTGTTTAGATAGTGAGATTAATCCAAGTACTTCTACCATAATGACTAACACTGGTATGGTTGTGCATCATAACGATTACCATCAGATAACCATCATAACCAGGTTGTTTTATGGTTAGTGTTTATTCCAGGTGTCTCTGATAATGGAAGGGAAAAATTTACAACTCTAAGATTTTGGATTCTGAATGTGCAGTGAAAATGGCCTGGGGTGTACCTGGGTCACCTGAGAACTGTGTGGTGGTGGTGGATGAGTTGAGCTCTGTGGTGCAGTGTCCATCAGGGGCTGGTTAGGCTGTTGGGAGGTGCTAGGCTGAACAGAAGTGGTCTGTCCAACCAAAAAAAACAAACAGATGGTTGGAGTTTGAAATCTAATTCTCTCAAATCTGAGCAATACATGTTCAGTATCAGAGTGTCTGCAGACATGAGGAGTACCTGTTGTGGAGCAATATATTCAGTATGGGATACAGGAATCAAAGGTTGAGTACTGCTTCCTTGTGAGGATGGAACATGTGGCTGCTAAATAACACAACAGACATGAAACCAAAAACCAAGCTTTGCAAATAACCGATTATTTACAATGGTTTATAATCCTGCTGAAAAACAAACAAACAATCTCAATGATGACCCACCAGACCATGTAGGTGGACAGCATGCTGCTGAGGAAGTTGGGAATGAGAGCTGTGTTGTGTGGCAGAGGTCTGAGGGTGTTGCTCAGGCTGCATAGAGCTATAAGTAGGCAGCACCGGCTGAACAGGATGAGACTCGGATGCAATCAGTGAATACTGGCCCTCTATACCACCTACAGCTGCAGGATATACAAATAAATAATAGATCATGACCCAGCCGTTACAAATGACGTAATAAAATTATTTTACTATATTGCTTACATGAAACAGACACTCCAGGCTGCTGTTGCAGGTGGTGCTGCTCCCCCTCTGTCTCCTCTGTCTCTATGGGAACTGGTGTCAAAGTCGACGTGTGAGGCTTTGTGGTGGAGGAGTCAGCAGGAATTGGCTCACTGGGAGGCTGCTGACCCCTTTCCTCTTCCTGCTTCCTCTTCTCCTGTTCTTCCCGCACAAGCTTCCGCTGTTCCCTCTTCCTACAGATCAGAGCCACACGGTCCTTCACAGCCTTGGCTATGGTCTTATGATCACCCTCACACACATAGCCTGAGTCAACCTGAAAAGTAATTGAGAAATAAAAAGAAAAACTTTTTTCCTGGGAAACTAGAAAGCTAAACCATAAGGACAAGTCAGTAAGGGGAGAAAACAGTAGGTGCAATGAGTTTTTCTACCATCTCCTGTGCCACATCCTCTGGGACATCTTTGTGGAGGTCAAAGGAAAACTCAATGGCCTCGTTATCCTTGTATTTCCCTTTGAGCTTCTTAACATCCTCAATGCGCAGCCATAGTTTGATAGCCACCATTTCACCATCATCCTCTTCAGCAAGCTCAACGCGAACCCCTGTTTCTTCCTGAAAAAAGGCGTGGTTCAGCAGGTCCTTGATGGAATATCTGGAAGAAGGAAAAAAATAGACATGTAAGAAAGAGACATAAAACGTGTTTAAGAAGAGTTCATTTGTTGTGAATTTGTTCAACAAACCTCTCGTCTTTGTTTTGACGAATGCATCCTTCGATGATTTCTTTGACTTCAGGAAAGGCTACCTTATCAAAACTGGCAGGCTTCACTCCCTATAAAATCAGAACACAGAAAGCATCCAAATCATACAGAGCCTGCAAACAGAATCAAACTCAGAATTACTACCTTTTATTGTTAATAAATCGTCTACGATGTCACTTTAAATATTAAAGTCAATTAATACTATATGTACATTACAAACAATGTAGACGTTGAACCATTTTCCAGTACCGGCATTTTAAATAAAAGCATTTAGTTTATGTAGACTACAAGTGGTAATAGACAGAATATTTCTGGTTGCAATCACTTCTCTACTGGTATCTTCTGTACAATTTAATGCTTTAGACATTTATTTCATTTATAAAAAAAAAGGTATCGAAACGTTTTATTACCACTATTTTACCTGATTTTGTATGTATGCGTGTGTGCGTGTGTGTGTGTGTGTGTGTATAATTAGAAAAAATTATATAACCTGTTCTGTAGACCCACTAAGAAAATGTTAAAGAAAATATTGAGGTCACTTCGGGTTTCGGTATATGGTGATGCACGTACCTAGTCTGGAATTCTTGAAAACACAACTTACCACTCATAGAGGGGGAAAAAAGAGTGAAGAAAATGCCTCATAAAAGGCCAAAAAGGGGAAGATTTATAAGAATGGAGCGAAGGAGAGGGGAGGAGGGCGAGCTCACATGGCCCTCTCTTCCGGCAAAAAGTTGAGCACTTACGCTGGTCACTCTGCGATAGATCTGTGCCGCATTCTGGCACTCGGAGTACGGGTACTCAGAAGTAGCCATCTCCAGCATACACATCCCAAAGGCATAGACATCCACTGACTCGTCATACTTCTCCTCATACATCTCAGGCGCCATGAACTCAGGGGTACCTTAAATCAAAAGAACGGTTCAGAACTCTCTCTCTCATTTCCCTATAACACCCTCCCTTTGGAAGAGGAAAGAGGAAGGTGAAGTCGACCTCCTCCAAATCCTGTGAGAAAAGAGAGAGGGAGAAGGAAGAGCGAAAAAGGGATAGAAAGCGAAAAAGAGGAGGAGGGGGGATAAACTGTTCTCAGTTACACCGTCATGATAAGAAGCCCAAGTTTCTCAGTGTAAGGCCTTTAGGGCAGAGCTATGGAAACAAAACTAGAGTACAGAACCTACCAAAAGGCCTGGACTGACCAAAGAATTCAAGCTCAGTCTACAGAAGGGGCGACTGGGCATTACAGTAAATGTGTTAGGCATTTAGTGATGTTTACAAAAGCCACGTTTAAGACAATGTTAAGTGTTAGCCAAATAGATTACTAGGAAATATTGGGGGGGTGAGTCAATGGTCAGTCAGTAGCCCAGGACTGATAATTTTACAGGAAGCTAAAATCCAAGCTATGGAAAGAACTCTTACGAACAAATGTTACCCTGTTGCAAATCCCCCTAAATGTACTTACCTTTCTGATGCCTGTAAGAAGGAAGAGCAAATAAAAATGCTAAGCATAAAATATTCCATAGCTAGTCACTGATTAGTGCGGTTCTGCACACTAGTTTATGCAGTAAAAAAAACTGCCAATAAAACAAAGACCTCACACAGAAAAACTTATATTTGGAATTGATTTAGATTTGTAATGTGTCACTTTGTACTGGTTGACTTACCAGGCCCATTTTCTGCATTTACCGCAGTACACTAAATAATCCTTAAAGTAGAATAAGGGAGATCTGAGGTTAGAGTCTAAAGTTTCCTAAAATGATAAATGGACTCTAAGTCTATATTTGGGAGGAAATGAGGAGAGAGATTAAAGCTTGGATCTTAACACACTGAAAGAAAAAAATTCAAAACAGAAGATCTACCCTTGAAAAAGAAAAATGACAGTTATTAGCATCAACATCACGTATTTCATTGAAGAAACAGACCACCAATATCCAAACCACAGGACAAAGATCATTCAGAACGGTACCTGAAAGCCCAGGGCTCACCTCTAGCTTTTGTGCTATCCCTTTGCCATGATCAGGTTTGCCTGCAGACAAGCCACAATACAACTACGCACATCACTGACAAAAAGAGAGTTAAGAAACTACTTACTCTCTGGAGGAACCTGAAATAAGGGCCTCTTAAAACACTGAGGATGATTAACAAAACAATTTTGGACCTAGAAGAGGGAGGGGAATCCCGTGTGGAGAGACAGCGTGAGCGAGAAGCAGGGGCCCTGGTTTGCTGTGGTTTGGGGGCTCACAGAAACACTGTGGTCTGACTTCGCGCCACAATGTTAAATCACACTTATAGAAGCCAAAGAAGAGAAAGCAACTTCAGAAGAGGACAAATTTTCTTCTTCCTGGCAACAAACCCGCAAAGCGAGTTGACAGAAAAAAGAACAGAGAAATTGTGTATCGTAGTTTAAAGGGTCGTACCTATCACACTCTTGGCAAAAGAAGCCCTCTTGAGAGTAGCAAGGCCCAGGTCACCGATCTTAACAGATCCGGTGGGCCCAGTGATGAAGATGTTGTCACACTTGAGGTCACGGTGGATGATAGGAGGAGACCTCGTATGAAGGAAGTGAAGACCTTTCAGGATTTGCCGACACCAACTTCTTAGGACTTTGATCTTCATCTCCTTAAACCGCTTCAGATACCTGCGGAGAAAAACATGCCACCATCAGCATGGGAAATCCGGATGTTTCTTTTTTTTAAACCAAGGATGCTGACAACATACTGACAATATAATATTTATTTCATTTACATTTTCATCATTCAGCAGACGTCCTTATCCAGAGCGACTTACAATTTATTCTTCCTGCCAAATTATTTCACGAATTATTGTTCACTTACGTCTTTAGGGTGCCAGATGTCATGAGCTCTGTCACAAGCACTATACATTTCTTCCCTTTGCAGGGAGCTTCCCAGGAATCATAGAAGCGCACAATGTTGGGGTGCTGCAGGCCCTTCAGCATACCTGCTTCTTCCTTGAAGCGTTGTCGCTCTGACTTGGACAACTTACGGTCCTGAAAGGAATTTTAAACATTGCAAGATAAGTGTACAATTGTCTAATACATTGGAAATGTTATACAAATACTACCAACACAATATGTATGTGGTCTGGCACATATAACATATCTGAATAGTGTAACCATGCTTGAAATAGTGCTAAATTTCCACCAACTCTAAGCAATCCCTTATGACAATTTTCACCACGAAGTTACCCGCAATTCCTGAATGAGAAAACTCCGGCTTCTGGAGATCTTCCAAAAGCACCATCCCCCAAAGTATCACTCCCTGTCTCTATTTTACAAGCAGAACATTAAAGCCATTGTAAAGATGGTGTTAAACAATCGAAGAAACAATGCAGATGTGGGCATGCTGGGAGCGGAAACAGGTGGAGAGAGGGCTCGACTTTACACCATGTCCTGCTGACATCTACAGACATTTGTGGTCCACTGAAGCAGCCATGAAATAATATGTGCATGTGAAAAGCTCCTCAGCTTGAAGCCTTGGAATGCTGCTGGGCTGATCACCAGTGTTGATTAAAAAAAAAAAAAAAACGAAGAGGAATTTGTACAGGTTTTAACTTGAAAAAAATTTGTAAAAGGGATCATGATATAGAGAAGAGACAATAATTTGGATATGAACACAAAAATATTAACTTATAAAATCCTTGTATGTTAATTCTAAGGTAATCTTAACTCATCAGATTTGCACGTTTCCATTTATTTGATCATTTCCCAATTCCTACCCACCACCAAGCTTCTCCTTATAACAGAACAGCTAATATCTATGCATGATGGTTGCATGAAGCCAACCATTACATTACACTTTAGAAATGCTGCTCATGCAACAGAGGGCAGTGTAACATACTCAGCGAAAAGTGCTATCAGAATCGGAATTAGGTTTATTGCCAGGTACTGTAGAGTCTACATGTACAGGAATTTGTCTTGGTGTATTGGTGCATAGTAATAATAGGGAAGAAGCATGAATATAAGGATCAAAGTTTATAAAAAAAAAATAATAATAATAAAATGTGCATAAACAAAGATTTACAAAAAACAAGCAATTGGATGTAAGCATTACATTACACTAATGCCGTGCAAATATACAATTAGAAATCCACCATCTTCCACTTCAATATGACCTCACAGGTCTAGCATCACTGAGATTGATTAGGGAGAGAAAGTAATGCCATCCTTCACAAACAGAAAGCACAGCCGTTTGCTTCCTAGACATGGTCCACCAAAGGCTTTTCTTCTGTGCCAAACAGAAGCTCGGTCTTGGAATTGTAAAATGGTCCATTGCTGACTAGTGTGAGCAAAACAGCCAAAAGAAACTCCAGTCTTTTCCCTGCTTGACCAACACTGAATGTGTCTATTCAATACAGCACATTTGAGCTGCATTGGTCTGTATTTTATCTTTGTATTTTGTCACCGGCAACCCACAAGGAGAATTCATTTGAAAAATATAAACATTTAATAAAGGCTGCATCTCTTCATAATTACAATAATTAATGTACCAAGTCCAGATCCTTGCACATCACTGATTAGTAAGTAGTTAATCTATTCTTAAATCAAATTGTATAGAAAAACAAACAGGCCACCTTTTAAATATGATCATTTTCTATAGCAGGCTCATGGGTAAATAAAACAAACCTGAAAACTAATTTTCATTCTGTATAAAACTACACTTCTCCAGCAAATGATTTTTTTTGTGCATTAATGTTCATGTTTATTCAAATACTAAATTTTATAATATTTAACTTTCTTAAAACATGTATAATAAGCTTAATATGGATAAGCTTGAGATGCCGTTATATACTTTCTTAGAACCAGATAAGGTTTTTTTACTCAAGGCAAGTCTACTGTTGCAAAATGATTTATTTTATAAACATAAAGAATATCTTCACATTTATTTTCAGTAGCTATTTAAAAGCCAAACTGCTTTGAAAGCACAAAAATCACTTCTCCAAAACACAACAGAAGTGAAACTGTTTATAAACTTTTTCGGTGTTCAGACTTAAATATTATTCAAACTGGCATGCTTCCATCCCATAACTTGTATCTCACATGACATGTTTTGCACAAGCAGTTCATCTATTTTGCATACTGGTGCTCGTTTATTTATTTTAGTGCACTTTTATGCTGCATATAAACGGAAATGGTAGACAAATTGACACGTCAAACAAAAAAAAGGTCTGAAAGACAAAGAGTGGGAGGGGAAGAAAAGATGAGTGTGTGCAAGAAATAAGAACCTCGGAGAAAGCAGAGTGTGAGAGAACATGTAAAAGAGTGAGAGTGAAATAGATACTGCAGCTTTTGTTTCAGCACATTTTCCAAACTGGCTCGACCTGAAGGCTGTTTGCAGCAGAGATGCAGCTCACGTGACCACATGCATTGGCCTGTCATTACCCAGCAGCAACAGCAATTAGAAGGAGGAGCAGAGAGGGCAAAGGCAAGCCATAACAAGCCACAGATCTGCTGTTCATGTCGATGAGAAGAGACTCTGACCCAATTTCTCAATGTGCACTAGTGTGTTGCATTCACAAAGCACAACTTCTCGCAAGTGTCTATTACATTTCCTCTGTTAAACCTTCTAAAACGAAAGGAGGAAACAGGATGTCAATAAAGGCAAATAGCAACAAGTGGGTCACAAGCTGATGTTTCCAGCAGCAGGATATTGCCCTGTGGTCTGCAGTGTTACTTGAGCACTTATCTGATGAATCAAGCTTGCAGTATCAGCATTATATAGTTCTGTGATTAATGGTCTCCATTTCCAGTAAAACTACAGAAAATAAACGTTAACACAGTTGATTTCAGGTGCCATCAAGAAAGAAAGACTGAGCTACAATTTGCCTGGTGGTTGTATTATCGTAAGATACATAAAATTATGTAGGAGTAAACAACCTTAAAAATGAATAAATACTTTTTAGATTGATAGATTGATATTTTAAAATGTGCCATTCATTTAAGACATACAAAAAAATAAAACAAATGACTTACCTGCAATTCACACCATGCCACCTCCACTGTTGTCTCTGTATCCAATCCTTTATACACAGTCTTGAATGAACCACGTCCAATCTCAATGTCAAACTTCAAAAATCGTCCATCGGGCGAAGTTCCAACAG
This sequence comes from Tachysurus vachellii, assembly GCF_030014155.1. NCBI lineage: Eukaryota > Metazoa > Chordata > Actinopteri > Siluriformes > Bagridae > Tachysurus > Tachysurus vachellii. Next base: position 5,992,226 of record NC_083472.1, on the reverse strand, counting down.
CCTTCGTCTCCACCTCCTCTATGTCCTCTTGCTCCTTCTTCTCAGCCCCTCGCTGTTGCCCTGACTCTACACGAGCCTTCACCTTGTCTTCATCTTCCTCCTTATCATTTTCCTGTTTTGTGCCTACGCTACTGCCTAACTCCTGCTCCGATGTCTTGCTGTTTGGATCCAGACATGGTTCTTGCTTTGTCTCCACAACCGGACAGGCTGACACGACCGGCCTCTGCTCTGCAACTATCTGCTCTTGGATGCCATCTTTATCACCCTCCACATTCTCAACAACATTGGGCCCATCAGTCTGCGTAGTGCTCTCAGTCTGAGATGTGATTTTAATTTCATCTGCGTTAGGATCAGTGGGTGCAGTTGAAAACTCCAGCGGTGCATTCAGGAAAACAATTTTGCTAGGAAGTTCCAAAGCCGTGGCGTTCGAGTCACAAATAACACTGCGCCGAACAAATCGATGCTCAGCTTTCGAGTCCCGCTCCATGGTGTGGTGCCTACGACGGACTTCCGGACCAATCCGTTCACCCAACTGTGTGTCTGAATTGGAGCCATTGGAGTTCTTTGAAGCAGGGGACAGGAACTTGACCATCTTTTCTCTAAAACTTTCAGACATAACTCCACTCACAGAGTGAGGAGACAGACCTAGATAACTTCCATATACTTAAATAAATATACTGAAAAATACTAAAGTTTTTTGGGGATTGCTCAAATAAAGTCAAGGATCTTATGGGCTAAAGGGCTTGAGAAACGCACTGGAAGAGCACTATAAATGAAGCAGGGAGAGAACAGTTCACAGTCTAGCACAAACTGATAATGCACATGAACTGTTAAACTATGGTCATCCATTGTACGCCAAAATATAGGTAGTGTTCGTTCAACATAAGGTGTGACATGAAAAGGCCAGGCTGTAATACTTGATTTGCAGTTGTAAGCCACAAGGTTGCACAAGGTTCCAAATATGATCCGAGCTTCTGTTTCACTGTAACAACACAAAGTAGAATTTAGTGTTTAAAAAACATACTACATAAGTGTACAGTACTTTTTATACACAGTGCTTTTCTCATTACTGCTTTACAGAGACCAAGACTAAGCAAGCAAAGCCTTATTGGAACTGGTTTAGTTTAACATAAAGAAGTTAAGTAATTCAATTAGAAATGTAGTATCTCTGGAATATCAGAGGTAATCTGAATCTGTCAGGGTATTATTATTTATAGACTGTGTGTTACTGTACTTAAACAAATTACACCAGATTTTCTTTTTTCCTTTTACAGAACAATCGATGTGAATATTAATTTCATACGAGACATGGTCAGAACTATGTTTATAAAGATCATGCTGATAAAACATAACACGAAAAGGAATTTTGGCACATTTTCTTCAGTATAAACTCACTAGGAAGCACAATCTCTTTTCTATTGGCTGTTACCCAAAACAAACAAAAAAAAACAACTAAACAATTTATTGGCAGAGCGTAATAACTCGAAACAATAAAATGCAGGAATTCTTTAAAAGGGGATCTTAAATGAGTTTCAAAAACAGGCACATATGTTGTAGTCATGTGCCCTAATGATCAACCGTGGCCCCAAGACAAGCACTTATAATAAACAATGAAACAGACAGGTTGAATTAAAGCAAGGTGTATATGCAAGTAGCCACTGAATTTGTGTGACGACAAAGCATACAAACAGAAAACACACCCATCTCTGTGATTTATATCAAAATCACTTAAACTGTTAGCTGCTCATAATTACTCAGACGTCCTCTGGCAATATGACTTCACGGATGTCTGAAAAGCTCATCCATCCAAATAATACTTAAAAAAAATAAATAAATACAATTCTCACATAAAATGCAGCTATCACAAGATATGACAACAGAGCAAGATAAGATCAGCTGAGGAATGAAGTACAGTGAGTTGTCAAAAAATGTGTTACATGTCAAAAAATAAGGTATAGGAGAAGAACAGCTTAGCTATTTTTCAAAGACTTAAAACACACTGAAAGGCTTTTAGACGACAAATCTCTTCTCTTTTCAGGACACAAAGTGTCACCTCGGGTTTTAAAAAAATAGACACTGATTGGAACTTAGCAACTAGTGTCGAACGACGTTTGAAAGCTTTATGAAGTACCCAGTCATTATAAACATGCTAACGTTATAACTGCAAAAAGTTGGACACAGACATTTAGTGAACCAGACACATGAATCAGCTGTTAGAGAACACTAGCAATCACAAATCCACAGACATGTACTTAGCGGATGTGTTGGCTAAAAAAAATTATATTTCCTAGCTCTTCATTCGCTTAAATACGATCACCAATAAAAGTCAAACTGAACAGGGTGGTCATAATAAACATTTACCTAACCAACATTAACCAGCTGACTGTTATGAGTTTGGCCAGACTCGCTAATTAGACTTGCACTCCTAGCTAACGACTAGCATTCAATGAATGACTATCACTAACCGCTCATATTTAACGAACCGTTTTATCCACTACACAATTGTCAGAAAAACATACATATTGTTACTATAGTACACAAATGCAATACTGCCTTGGCTTTTCTTTACTGTTCTCCTATAGCGCGAGCTGGCTAATGCTAATACTAATGCTAACACCAACCGCTAGAGCTGCTAACTGGAAACATAGAGACACGGAATGTCGTGAATATACTCGTGATACACGCGGTTACGAGACACAAATTCGATTTTCACACGGTTAAATGAGATGTATTGAAATTAAGACTAACCCAGAAGACTTGCATCGTCATCCTCGATTATCTCCAGCTTGTCTGTACGCCGCGCGCGAGCCAACAAAACTCCGTTAGCCACCTAGCTAACTGTCGGGTTCGACACGACGTCTGAAACGACTTGTGTTTTTGAGTCAGACTGCTACGACTGTACGCGTTTACAGTTAATTTACCGTGTCAGGATACCTCTTTAAACAGTACAGATAAACCATATAGGCGACAGGTCTGTTCACTTTCGCCGTAAACAGCCGACAGAGACCCAAAGGCAGAATTACAAAGTTCGAATGTCAAAGTGCTAAAAACCTCGCGGCTTCTCGCGAGATTTGAGGTTATGCACGCGGATTCTTTGTTATAGGTCTTTATCAGTTTAATTACCTCGTTCAGATGGAGATCAACGAAGAAACCGACGCAAATAAGTCAGTCCCACGGTCTTAATAAAATGCGACCGCAAGCTTGAGATTCCATTCCGGTTCTATTCACGTGTACATGGCAACACAAACGTGTCAACGTTCCGTATTACAGCGTCAGTAAATCGAACGATTTCCACTCGACGGACTTCATTTGGAATTATGGCGGCTTAAATAGGCGTTTTATAGTTTTTCCATCTCAGTCCGATACCATAAAACACAGCCGGCAAAAGAACAATCCGCATTCTCCTCTCTCTTCCCCCGAGACAGCCCAAAATAACATTTAACGCAGTGTAGCGCCTCCTGCTGCACGAAAACCGCATAACACGACAACATACTGGAAATGTACTAACACAATTAGCAACCACAACAAAGGAACAAGAATGCCGGTTTTTAAAATACGCAGATAAACACATAGATACTCAAAACGTTATTAAATATTACCAAGTTTTTTTTTAATATGTACATTTCGAAGCATTCATCTTTCTCAATCTCAAGGTAAATAAGGGAATGATGTCATCTACAGCTGTCTCTCAAGAGGTGTGTCTAATTCCAGGCCTAAATGACATTTCCTTTTTTTTTTTTTTTTAAATTGCTAAAAGATAACCCTAAAACACATGAAATCGTGTTTATAATGAAATATTGTTTTCATTATAAAAATACGTTCGCTAATTTGTTGGTGTTTTTTTTTTCTTATTTCAATGTAGAAGTAATAAAGACAAAAATAAATACTATAAAATAAAGCAAAGACTGAGCTATCTTGCCAGTTTAGGTTCAAAAATATTCTATATATTCTAGACACATTTCTTATCACAGTCAAAACTGTCTGAAAACCATCTTTCCTGACATGTTTGAGAACAAAATTTCATGCAGCAATTACAACAGTAACAGAGTTTAGAGTTTAGTTTATCTTCAAAATATTTTCCAAATACTCAACCAATCTTTTTTATATTCGACATGAATAAATTAGCTAAAAATCACAGCGGAAAAACACGATTAATGTTTATTAACATTCTCTAGATTATTTCTTATGATAATTTGATAATTTGTTTAAACACAGTGCACTTATTAAAAATCTCTGCATACAAAGTAGTAGGCCTAAATAACGCTCTGTATTTTTTTTATCTACTCTCATTCCCTTGCTTGTTAAGATGCTTCATATAAACACCATTTTATGTACATTTACCGTAACTATTATTTGTTTTCTTATATTCTCTTAAAGCTTACTTCATCATTCATGCTCTTTTTTCATATGCACACTCCCTCCATCACTCTTGCTGCCTGTGTCTCCTTTGTGCCATTCTATGTTTCAAATAAATGTTAAGGTTGACTTATTAGAGAGCAAATCTAGATTATAGTAACGTTAGTATGTTTTATCTGTGTCCCCTAATCAGCTAATTTCCATAACTTTTGTGGGCTGTTTTTGGTGTGTGAAATCACAGCTCTGTGGTGAAAATTCACAGAAAAGGAATAGTTGCCTGATGCGCCTCTGTCACTTGCTAGTGTGAATCCACTCTTAGGCACTTTTGAGTCATCAGTTTATACGTTTCCATTTTATAAGGTACACCTATCATTTAGGTGTGCTTTGCAAATTTTGAATCAGAATCAGGTTTATTGCCAGTACTGTAGGGTCTACATGGACAGGAATTTGTCTTGATGTGTTGGTACATAGCAATAATAGAAAATAAAGCAGAAAAGAAAAAAATTTCAGCCCAAATTTGTCTGAATTACTCAGCATCCCTATACCTCATTCCTTAATGTTGGCACTGATGGCACTGGAATAGAAAGCTCATTAGGGTCAACAGTGTTGTTGAATCTTCTCTCTGATTTATACATTCATGTTAGATTAATTTAATTTGATCTATATCCAGAATTTATACATTTTTATATGATTAAAATGAAAGGTTATGAAACTCAATAGGAAAAATTTACAAAGGTCAAATTATCCATGATATGTCAAGACATATATAGAAGAAAATGTTGCAAAACAAAAATAGCATGCCATAGAATTGCCATAGCATTGCCATAGCATCACCTGCACGTCAGGAGCGTAGGGTGGGGGACACAATTGAAAAGCCATACAGATTCAATGAAGCAAAAACTCCTGCTATTATTCATATAACAAACTGAGAATTGTATTCCAAATGACTGAAGATGCCACAACACCATTCCAGATGGTTTTAGCTTACAATAGCAAATCCAAATAGCTGTAGTCTCTGTGGAAATAAAAGTACTGAAGTACACCTTTCCTTGTCTCTGCTGTTGTAAATACTTGACTTCTTGAGTTGTGTGTATTTTTACACGAAAATGGAAATGTTGTGGACATTAAAACAAATAAAGCATAAAAACTGCATAATTACACCATGAGGACAACTTATACACACACACTGTATTATTTTATTAGGAACCCCTGTACACTTGCACATTCATACAGATATGTAATGTGTGTGAAATTTCCCAGATACATCGTGTTCAGTTGGACACTTTAAAGCAACTGTTTTCAAGCCACACATCAGTTTGAATAGACAAAACAAAATGGCGGCCCCACTTCGTTATAGACCCTTCGTGGAATTCGTAATCTTTGTCGTTAGCCCCGCCCACTCCGATTAGGCAGGCGGACGTCGCGAGCGCGCAGCGTAGGCGTTACGTCACCGAACTCCTTCCAGCTTTGATGGGAAAGGATGCTGCTAATGTCTGCAAATAAAAAATAATAATACTAATAAATTTTTTTTTTAAAAAATCATCAAGCAACATAGAGAATTAGGCTTCTTTATGAAAGGCGCCGTTTGGACACTGGACACTGCAACACTTTAAACAACAGATGGTAATTTGATTTTTTGCAAGAAATTGATTGCTATTATGTCTGTGTTGAGATACATTGCGATGAATAAAATAGATGTGCATGATTTTTTTAGTGTGCATCCATCGAGCGTATTTGCTAGGGAACAGTTTTATTGACTTAAATGTTTAACATCCTTTTTTTTTTAAGAGGAGTGCATAATATTCTGTAGGCAATAAAAGAGGTGGATGGCTGGAGAAGGGCAAGGGGAGGATGCATGTATAGCTGAATAATTGCACCAAGGTGAGACTGCTGGGGACAATAAATCTGCACAATAAAATAAATAAATGACACCTTTAAGAAATAAGAATTTGTCAGGTTAGAGCACGCGCTGGTATTTGCGCATCTCGCGCCTCTTCGGTCACATCCGAGATCTAGAGCTCACGCCTATAGAAATAGGCTTTATACGAATCATGATCGAATCCGACTAGTATTGATCGTATGCACGGCTGTTTAAACGCATAGCAGAGATCTGTACGTGTCTGAACGCGACAGGTTACGTTTTTTTGTTTGTTGAAGGCTTTAAATGTGAATACGGTGCAACCCCACCTTTTCTTCTGTACGTCACCTGGTGGCTTGTAGTCTAGATAAATTTCGAGAGGTGTGACCTAAAATAATGAAGAAGAAAAAAAATGCATAATGTTTCATGATTTAATGAGCTGTTGGAATATGATGCATGCATGATGTTGAACAGTAATGCCATGGTTTAGGCCTTAATATTCATTGAAATAGAAATAGAGAAAAGGGTTTAAATGGCCATCTGCATGCATTTAACTGGAACAAAGGTGACTCTTTCATCCCAGTGACCCACATGGCAGTTATCCTTTGGCATGCCATGTTTTCATATACAGGCTGTACCTTTTATTTTTTTTGCAGGGCACGGTAGGTGTTCCACGTTAGCCACGGACAGACCGTTCTCCCAGGCGGCTCATAGAAAGCTGCTGTTCTTGTGCAAAGGGGAAAGTAAGAATATATTGTTACATACAAGAAGAATGGCTGTTTTTTAACAGCTTGGGTGTGGTACATACATCTCCTGTCTTCAGTTGGTCTACTGGTTGTATTCTGTCAGAATGTACGGCAGCTCTCGCTCTGTGAGCAAAATGGAAGGCAATCACAGTGGGAGCCGGAACAGCCAGGGCAACTCAGGCCGTTCTCCCAGGCTGCCACGCTCACCCCGAATGGGACACCGCCGCACCAATAGCATGGGGGGCAGTGGTGGTGGGCCTGGTGGCCCTGGGGGAAAAACCCTTTCCATGGAGAACATCCAGTCCCTCAACGCTGCTTATGCCACGTCTGGTCCCATGTACATGAGTGATAATGAGGTGGCTCTAGCCACCTCCTCTGACATCCCAAAAAGTGGCATGGCAACTGGGCGCTTCGGGGGCAGCATCCCATATGGCGTGCGTGGAACAGTCACCGGAAGCACGCCTGACATGGCCATGGTGCCTACTGTGTCCACAGACTCCATGAGCTTTGGAGGAGAGCTGCATACAGCATCCACTGTGCCACATTCATTGCGCCAGGCCAGGGACAACACCATCATGGAGCTGCAGGCGCAGCTGAAGGAGCTACTGCGGGAGAATGAACTCCTGAGGAAGGAGGTGGAGGTGAAAGAAAGCAAACTCAGCTCATCAATGAGCTCTATCAAGACCTTCTGGAGCCCTGAACTAAAGAAGGAGCGGGCACTGCGCAAGGATGAGGCTTCCAAGATAGCAGTGTGGAAGGAGCAATATCGTGCCATTCAGGATGAGACTCAGGTGAGGAGTATAGTATATGTGCGTGTTTGGGGGGGGTATTTTTTTGCCACTTTTTTGCCACATTTATCATAATTGGTGTGATTAAGATTGATGTCTTGATCAATCCTATCTTCTCTACAGTTCTTGGATTCTCCAGTGTCTATATTATGTTTCTTACTTAGCAGAATTCTTGACAGTGTGTTATATATGTCTCCTCTGCATTTGGATATATCAAGTCATTAATTAGGCTCTTCTCTTATGCTCTGTAATTGTGACACAAAACCATATTAAAATAATCCCTACATAAGCCATCACATAGAGAATGATCTATACTACAGAAAAACGATCAAATGTCAGTGTTCTTCCAAAAGATATTCACTCAGTTGTTTTTTTTTGGTTTTTTTTTTTTTTGATGATGATGGTGTTGATGAGACAAGGCTGTCTAACCTGTCAGATAAAAATCTCTTATTGCTTTTCAAATAGGTTGATATCTAATGACTGCAAATGTGCCATAGTCTGTGATTTATATCATTTTAATCCATTCAGTAAGTACTGATGTCCCATGGACTGGTGGTGGTGGTGGTGTGTGTGTGCGTGTGTGTGTGTGTGTGTGTGGGGGGGGGGGGCTGAGTCAATTTGTTAGAGACTATTCCAATCACAGAAATGTTTCATCACAACATGATGGTTGTGAAAGTTCTGTTTATTTGCAGCGTATCCCTAAGGGGACAAGTAAAACCAAACCATTCCAGCAAAATCCCTCCCAATGCATAACAGAGCCACCAGTTCTTATCTTTAATTCATCACTGTCTGTAGTTCTAGCATGAGCATGTAAGGATGTATTGAGGTGTACTTAAAAGAAAGTAAAATTTAATGGCTTGAAAATAAATTGTGGTAACCCAATATTCAACAAGAAAATAAATTAGTTGTCATCTCTGTCACAAAGTTTGCAACATGGCTGCTGATATTATTGTAAATAGTATGTAAAACTAACATAATGAAGCAGTGATAACTGTTTTAATTACAAATTGAATTACTTGTATTACCACTGTAACAAAGTGTAATAATTAATACAGCATTTGACAACTGAAACCTTAAATATTAAAGAAAATCTCCATCCGGAATCATATTAAATATTGGGAAAAAAAATTCTGATGTGTTTATTGATAAGTGCTAAATTGTTATCCGATGCTCTTTTTTCATTTTTTTTCCTTCAGATACAGTACATTTTAAGTTTAAACGGATAATAGGAGAAAAAAATTGAAGAAACTCAAACATAAGTGATATCAGTCAGGTTTCACTGTTAACTCCTAAGAACAAAGGTGTTTTCTGGTGATGTTCAAGGTCATGTTAATGAGAAATCCAATATAAGAGACAGCAAACACTGAGCTCAAAGTTCAGCATACTGCAAAGCAAAGCTAGTTAGCAATCTATTGATGGTGTTGACAGTGATATTAACATGACACAGATGAAGAGATGAGATGACGTGTTTGTGGTGCCTTGTAAGTGGTTATTTACAAGTTTTAATACCATTCTTTCAATCTTGAGTTGTTAGACATGCAAAGTTAAAAAAATATGGAAATGGAAAGGGTGCCTTTTGTTTGCTCTCTCAGTGCATTGAAAGCTCATAAAAAGCCTCCAATGCTGCATTTTTACAGTTACAGTAGCTATTGTTACTCGTTTTCTATACAACTTCAAACAATCATGTAATGTCTTGGACTGAAAATGCAGTGCAGCAACAACACCAGACAAAATCGAGAAGATTAGCAACAAGCTAGCCAGCAGACAATAGCTAGTAGGTTTGCCAGAATCCAGTTGATGATACTTTAAACTTTATTGAGTGTATATTTAGATTTTATTTCTAGATGGTGTACTTGTATTTGAGGCACTGTTTCCAGTAACCTCAGAACGGATTTCATGAAGGATTTCAGTTTGCACTAGATAATACTATAAACAATTTAGGCTTTAAGGCCTACAGTTCTAAACAGCAATAAATAATTGAATGATTTTTTTTAGGTTTCAGCAATTTTATGATCTCAGTGCAGCAAAGAGTATGTTCTGTAAATAATTAGCTTTTGCTGTTTACAGAAAAAAGATGAAACATGCTTTCGTTCATAGTTTTTAACTGACTCTTTGAAGCTATGAACCTAGAACAGTGGACAAAAGATCCAGTCAACAGTACATGCAGAAATGCTATAAAACATATGGTATAGCTTATACACGCAAAAGTATATTTATCACTGTGTATGATAATACAACATATATTAAACATATATTTAACATATGTTAAATAAACATATATTTTCATATTTCAGTCCAAGCATTAGATAAATACTGTTAAAGAATTCTATCATCAATTTGAAGTTATATTATTCTCCACAACCCAGTGGTATTAGTATGTGACATCACGAGTGTCTCATGGATGATTGATACTATAGAAACGTTATCCATACAATAAGCTAATTCTTTAGTAAATGGCAAACAGGGACTCCTACAGTTAATTGCATAAATACTGGGTAATTTCCTCACTGTATACTGCAGGCAGGATATCTAAAATAAAGCCAGTCAAAGAAATTTGTCTGTTGTATCAAATGTTTTATCGTTTCCAAATTGATGCTCAAATCAAATATTAATCAAATTTAAAGAAAAACATTTTGATGAGGCTGTTTCACTGTTCACACATTTCCTCAGTATCTCCATGTGACATGTTTATAATTCAGACACTGATACTTAATTTTATAAGAGCTTTGTTGTTAGAGATGTAAGCAGCCAATTTTTTCCTGGCCACTGTTTAGATGACTGTCTTTGCTGTTTGGAAATCTCAGATTCATTGTTTAAAAATGATACTGAGATCAGAAATAAATTGACTTTGTTCTGCAAGCTTCCAAAAATCTTTCTTCCCATGTAAATAGAGTGTAAGGGTCCGGTTTGGTCCCGGTATGCCCGTATACTCATGCTTCCCACACTACATTGTGGTAATCTAATGTCCTACTGCCCTGCTGTGCGCTAGATGTTTGAGCTGCTAATTGAAGATGGCCGTTTGGAGATTTTAAGTGCTCTCTGCTGTCTGCTACCATGTGCTGAGCCCTCTCATTTTAGTGATTAGTCTCAAAGTCACAGCAACTCACAGCAACATGGCTGTCTTGTCGCATCCACACATGAAGGGGCGTAGTGCAAGAAGCTAACGATGGCTGTGTAATTTGGTGGGATAGGCATTGTCATGCTGCTCATGCTGTTCGCTTCCAGTTTAAATTACACAGATATATTCAGAGACATTATACGTAAACACTGATTAGTACTATGTGTTATTTAGCAACATGCTCATTTAAGCTTAATTAGATCTTAACATCTAACATCCAACGTTTGCATGCGTGTGTGTGAGTGTGTGTGTGATCAGATAATTGTGCAATAACTGCTTTTCTGTTGCTACTGCTCTAATCTGAATGGTCAATGTTCAGTTAAAGAAAAAACCCCAAATTCAAATGTTAGCAAGTCATGGTGGTGTGACACCATTTATGACCACGTGTTAGTTTACACATGGCCTAGATGTATTTCAGCAATGACTAATTACCCAGTCAGGAAGGTTGTGTATATTATTTTTTCTTTACATTATTTTTCTCATTTCTTTTAATATTCTCGGTATCCTTGGCATAAAATGTCCTGTTCTTAGTTGGTATGGTAAATAAACCATGGTTCCAGATGGCCCACATGGGGGCTCCATCTTCCCTCCTCTTTGCTTCAGTACACCACACCACACACGTATCCTAGATTTGCCAAGACACTTACACTCTCTTTTTTTATTTATTCTGATGTTTAATGTTAATGTTTATATTTAATGCAGAATCTAATATATATATATATATATATATATATATATATATATATATATATATATATATATATATATATATATATATATTAGATTCTGCATATATATATATATGTGTGTGTGTGTGTGTGTGTGTGTGTGTGTATATGTATGTGTGTGTGTGTGTGTGTGTGTGTGTGTGTGTGTGTGTAATACTGGATGATTTAGTCTATGCCAGATAAACCATTGTTCAATTTTGTATGCAGCCATCTTAAGATACTGAGAATGTGCACCGTAATTGTCTGCTGTTTGGAGATTTACAGTTCCCTATGGTTTTCATCTTATTCAACTTTTTTGGGAAAGTAAACATTATGCAACTGTGATTTATGGCAAGCTCAAGCTTTGCTCTCTTATAATTACAATTCACCTGATGTTTAACCCAAATTAGCTCATATTAAATGGGTTCCAAGTATGAAAAAGAATATATATATTTTGTTTGCTTAAATTTATTTTTATGTTTTTTCTTTTGATTTGTAAATACATTTCTATAATGTGTCCTTTTTTAGAGACAGGGCCAAGCCTATATTTGAGCCTATACTTCCTTTATGTATTAATACTACAATCCTTTAGGGAAGGCTTCAGTAATTCTTTAAGGAATTCTTTTTCTGTATTGTTTCAGTATTTGAATGTTGGAAAAAACTACATTAGGACAGCGTGATACTTAATACTCATCTTAAAACCTTTAGGCTGCAGTGTAGCATTCTTCTTTTAGAATTTGTAGTATATAACTGTTTTTTTTGTTTGTTTTTTTTTAAACTTTATGGACAGAAAGTTACAAACACTTTTATACATTCATTGTAAGTTAGTTCTAGGTAAAGATCGTTTTTGTTCCTCTCCTATTACATGCTTTTACTGACATGCTGAAATGCTTTAACTAGCTGCTAATGCTAATATGTCCAGTGGGAAATGAGAGCAGTACAAACTTATTATTTACCATATTTGTCCTCCTGTCTCATCCATGGCAGCACCTGCAGACCACAGTGCAGGCGCTGCAGGCTGAGTTGCGCATCCAGCGTGACCTGAACCAGCTGCTCCAGCCGCCTGGGGAGCCGCTCGCACTTGAACCGGGCGAGGAGCAAGAAAGGCAAACTCGCGAGCTCATCCTGCTCCGCCGTACCATTCAGGAGATGGAACTGCGGCTGGAGACGCAGCGGCAGACACTGGTAGCACGTGACGACTCTGTCAAAAAGCTGCTGGAGATGCTGCACAACAAAGGGCCAAGCAAGTCCAGTGAGGAGGACCACGAGCTCACATGCCGTCTAGCTGATGCTGAGATGCATGCACATCACTTGGAGAACCTGCTAGAGCAGCGTGATAAAGAGATGGTGGCTTTGCGGGAAGTGAGCAATGCATAAATTCCTAATACCATGTTGTTATGCTCATGCGATATGAAATGCGAAAACTTTGGATATAAGATAATAAAGAATAGAAAAGGAAAATGAGGACAATACAAAATATGTGATCCCTTTTCACAAAACCATTGTTATCCTTTTATAAAATGGGGTTAAAATTCATTTGTGGAACAGGGAATCTACAGGAAATCTTATTTGCTTTTACAGTACTGTGCTGATCATAAGACTGTAGCAGAGTGATAGAGTGTTGAGCCAAATTCATAGCACAGACGCAGTTTTCCCTGAAGGTTTAATGACACATCTGAAAGCTCTATTTCTGTCTATGGTGTGAACAAAGTGCCAGGCATGTGCCTCTGATTCCAGGAGCTGCATCGACGCCTTGAAGGGACGCCGGAGTCTACAAAAACCAAAGCTCTGCAAACCGTCATTGAGATGAAGGTAAAACATATGTCTACTTTGGCTAATATTACTGAACCCCTTGGGCACCCAGGAGTAGATTTGCATTCCTCACACTCAGTACTACATACCTTTACTTTTAGTTTGTCTGCAGTTACTAAATACCATGCTTCAGGATGAATTACTGCATAATAAACTGGGACTTTCCAGATGCTGGCTGATGATGGATCAATGTTTTAGATTAGACTTGTTCTTTGTTTTAGATTAGATCAAATGGTTATTAAAGGATTCTGTTTTGTTCATGAACAATGCCTACACTGCACTCCAAAATGGGAGATGAAGCAGGGTGGTTCAGATTGTGACAAAAACAGCCTGAATTGTTTCTGTGTTTTTCAAGTTTACAATGTTTTTTGTTTAATTGTTTGCAGTTTAGCATATATAAACCTTTAACATGCAGTGTACGCAGAACAGAACACTGTATTCATGCTCCGCATGTCAGATGTGTTTATTTTTTTGAGGCTTTTGTGTGTGTGTCTTGCGTGTGTAAAGGACTCACAGATCGGCTCTTTGGAGCGAGGACTCAGGGAGCTGGAAGACCAGGTCATGATGCTGCGCTCCAGTAACATGCTCACATGTGAGGAGCGACAAGAGGAGGTCAAGCAAATGGAGGTTTACCGCAACCACACCAAGTTCATGAAGAACAAGGTAGCATAATCCAATTCCGGTGTATCTTGATTTTTGTATTTTTTTAGTATGAACATTTGCTTCTTTTTAAGGCTAGATATAACAGGTAGAAAGTGCCATTTTGGCCATTAGTTAACTGTTTTTTCTTAATTCTGTCAACTTTCAAGAAGACTTAGCTACAGTTCACTTCTGACACAAATGCCATGTCGAGCTAGGATATTTATCCATAAACCACTTCTAAACCGATTCGAGTATCTCCATAATTTCTAACATGATCATTAACATTCCCCAGTAGTACAATGGAGTCAGGGAGGTACTTTCTCATAAGGATAAGCACAAACAACAAGAGTAACACCCTCATCCAGAAAATTGACTTCTAGACTGGGAAAAACTCCAACTGTGAAGCCTTCAGCATGGCCCTGATGAATATCCCCATAACCTGCTTGAGGCCTGCCTCCAGTGGAAACTGAGCAATAGGAGAGAGACCACAACTGATTTAGAAGATATCAGAGCTTATATTGTGTGTGGATGTAAGGCTGAATACATTTAATCTCACATATAAACACAGGCTCTTTCCACAAAGTCACATCCCACTTTCCCAATGACAATATACATTGCACAGGTCTAGTCTGTTTAAGCATGTCCATCACATGTCGGCTCCATGACTGGCATAGTACCTTAGCCCAATTCTACATGTGTTGAGGCAACTAGATTGCTCCATGTTGCCATTTTGGGTTTTACAAAAGTGTCCAAATTCCTCCACAATGAAAAAGTCTTGGTCTGAATGGAGTTCACAGAGGCATTTTAAATCTTACATAATGTCTAACAACACGTACTATATATATATAGAATATATATATATAGAATTTGGCCCATGAACTTATTATTATAAATGTAACTGTCACATCTTTGCTCTAATCTTTGACCTTAGGTTCTAATCTTTGACTTCAAACCACCTGTAACACAATGTTTCTGTAAAATATAGAAGTGATATTTGTAACCTTGACTGGACTGCCTTCTGTGAATCAGATGGACCAGGTGAAGCAGGACCTCTCTAGAAAGGACACACAGCTCCTTGGCCTGCAGACCAAACTTGAGACGCTTACCAATCAATTTTCTGATAGCAAACAGCACATTGAGGTGCTCAAAGAGTCCCTGACTGCCAAAGAGCAGCGAGCTGCCATCTTACAGACAGAGGTACAGTAGGAACCTAACCAGTGGATTATCAACCCAATAGTTTATCCTTAAATTTTATTCTGGACTTATTAACTCCATAATCTCTCAGGTGGATGCACTGAGGTTGCGTCTTGAGGAAAAGGAAACGCTGCTTAACAAAAAGAGCAAGCAGATCCAAGACATGTCAGAGGAAAAGAGCACACTCAATGGCGAGATTCATGACCTTAAAGACATGCTGGATGTAAAAGAGCGAAAAATCAATGTGCTACAGAAAAAGGTTGGAATTTACACTTAACTCTTGTCCCTAATACTCATACTAATTTGACCTAATTATTCTAGTGTATGTGAATATATATTTATAAATGATACATTTTTCAGATTGAGAACCTGCAGGAGCAGCTGAGGGATAAAGAGAAGCAGATGAGCAGCTTGAGAGAAAGAGTGAAGTCTCTGCAAACTGATACATCCAACACAGATACAGTCCTCAGCACCCTGGAAGACTCACTGGCTGAGAAGGTAACTGGTTGATTCACAGCAAAAGAATTAGACATAGTCTGTATGTAGATCATTAAATAAATGAACAAAGTGTCACTTCAAATCGTAATTAATATATCACTCGTTACAGGAAAGAATCATTGAGCGTCTGAAGGAGCAGCGAGACCGGGAGGAGAGGGAGAAAGCCGAGGAGCTGGACAGCAGTAAGAGAGAGCTAAAAGAGCTTAAGGAGAAAGTGAGCTTGCTGCAAGGTGACCTTTCAGATCGAGAGGTGAGGTTTACTGATTATAAGGTCCAGATTGGATAATTGATATTAGATGTACATGTGGATCATATTTTTACATGTACGTCATTCATGAATCATCCTCTAACAGTTTTTGATTGTTTATCAAACCCAAATACCACAACATGCATTTTAACCTGTGACTACATGATCATTTTAAAAATGATTAATTTTTTTTTATTTTAATTGGTTGCTTTTTATTATTGAACCATTATTGCCTTAAGGGACCTGTAACATGTAAAATGGACAACATTACAGGAAAAGCAAAAATCTCTCAGAATACCATGCAGGGGTCAAGACAACCTGACAGGCAGGTGTATCATCGGGAAATCCTCAATTAAAAAGTAGCACAAAAGCAACAGTCGAAACAAGAAATACCAAACATTGAAGAGGTAACTCTAACTAGAAAAAAAAACAGTACAGACAAACAAGATTTTCTGAAGATACTCAGACACACAGGCAATAACTAGACAAATTGGTTAAGGATTTAACACAGAACAGATGAACACACTGAGGCAGTAAAGAAAGACCGGACAGGGTTGGAGCCAGAACATGAGCACATGTTCGTAAACAAAAAACATTATGGTGAAAGCAGTGTGTGGTACTGGGAACCGCAGTGTGCACTGAGGGTGGGAATTCGTGACAGAACCATACCACAAGTGAATAACGTTATTGACTAAATATGCTGTCATTGAAGACTGAAAATCCTTGAATTGAAGACAGATATGAAAAATATGTTGGATTTTTTCAGTGGAATAAATATGCAGTAAATTTACTCTCTTTAGTCACAGCATATACACAGTATATAAAACCTGCTGAGATGAAAATCTCACGATGCACCATGTCAGGGTTTGTGTTCAGAAATACCCATGATGAGGTAATATCCTGTGCAATGACTTTTCACTGCATTCATAGAGACATTCTTATGCTAAAAGTATTGGGTTGATGTAAATTTTACGAGTTAAGCACTAAAACAGACAGATTCAATTCCAAGAGATTTAAATTATACAAGTACTAGCAATTTTATGTTATTCTATTTCATTATTGTCTGTGCAGAATTCTTTGCTGGACCTTAAAGAGCATGCATCATCCTTAGCCTCATCTGGGCTAAAAAAAGACTCCAAACTTAAAACTCTGGAGATTGCCCTTGAGCAAAGGAGGGAAGAGTGCTCTAAACTGGAAAACCAGCTAAAGAGGGTAAGAAAGGGTCAGAGAAAGTTAGCATTGGCAAAGATGTGTTATTAATATTTGCATTGATATTATTAGTTATGGTGGAATTTGAAGAGGATAATAGCATAGATACGGTTGAATGCGTAATAATCATGCTGTTAACATCTGGCTCATCTGTCCAGGCCCAGAATGCAGCTGTTGAGGCACAGGCCAACTCAGAGCTCTCCAAGCGAATTGCCTCATTGGAAGCTGATGTGACCAGGCACAGAGAGGAGTCAGGGAAGGCCCAAGCTGAAGTCGACCGACTGCTGGAGATCCTACGACAGATGGAGAACGAGAAGAATGACAAAGACAGGAAAATAAATGAGCTGGAGAGGTCAGAGGGCTCATATTGACATTCATGTTAAAAGTGATCATTTTTTCAGTGTCAGACCGGTGTCGCTGTAAAAACCTCATGTCTTTGTTTGCTTTTAATTGCTGTGTGAATGCATTCATTATCGTCAAAAACATTTTCGGTCTGTTTCATTTTATGACGCTGCTCTTTTTTTAACGGAACACCTTCCTTTCAATTGAGTTCAATTTACAACCATGTTTAACTTTCTGTTCTGCTGAGTAACGTTTGAACTTCTGCTCTTGTCTCCCTTATTTTCACTTTGTCACCTGAAATTCTGCATGTAGTGTGGCTTCCAGGTTAGTACATACAGTACATGTGCATCTTAACAGTTTACATTCATGCTCATTAAATCCTTTAATGGAACTGAAAGTCTTTGCATATCATTGAACCTTTAATCATCAAGCACAAGGAATGAATCACTTGACAGATATGTTTGTAAGAAGTTTGCCAAACAAAAATTTTATCATGCTCTGAACACAGGCATCAAAACACAGTGGACACAGTATACTGAGCTGGATTTTCCCCAAAAAAACTTGCATTCAAAATGACACTCATTCATCCCTTACCGCAAAGATCAGGGTTTTTTTTATTCTAAGTAGAAGCCATGCCTGTTTCTCATGCTCAATCTGCTCCATCCTCTTCCAGACAGATGAAAGATCAAGGCAAGAAGCCGCCTGGGAAACACAGGGAGTCGGCTGGCAAAGGCCGCAGTGCTGTTGATGGCCCACAGCAGGTGAGGAAAAGAAAACACAGCCATTAATTTCACTGGCTAAATCCAAAACAGCTTGTTCCTAAACATTAAGGCAATAATGTTTGAACTATCATTTGGATTCCAACATAGGGTTTGTGCTTTTGTGAACTGTACTCCTTGTATCCCAGGAGTCATTGCGGCAGAAGGCAGAGCGCATTGAGGAGCTAGAGGAGGCGCTGAGGGAGAGCGTACAGATGACTGCAGAAAGAGAGATGGTGTTGGCACAGGAGGAGGCGGCACGGAATCACCAGGAAAAACAGGTATGGAAAATAGGAGCTCCATTATGTAAAGAATATGTAGTTGAGTTTTATAAAACAAACTCAACTACAATAAAAAAAAACTTTGGCCATGTGTTGTGGGGAGTGAACAAAAGAATAAATACATAGCCGCAGGCAGTGGAAATTAGGTTCTTCTTCAGGGTTGAGGGATGGAGGGAGGAGTTTGACAATGTAGAGAGGAGGCAAGTAAATTGGTCTGGGCATCTCTGGGCCTCCTGGGTTCACCAGTTGTCTTAGAAACAGCCTTAAATAGACGTTTTGTCTCTTGGTATATGTACTCTTTAAAAAAAGCTGGATACAATATTTGAAAATATATTTAGCCTTTTTAAAGTATCATCACAGTATCAAGATATACCTTCAAAACCCCGCTCAAAATAGCCAAATAAAAATACCACTTCTGATCCAGGGTAATTGACTTTATTTTTGTTCTTATTGTTTTTAGGATCTAAGTGTTTTTAGAGCCCTGCAACATTTGATCGTGTAAATCAATAGCCACTTAAAATAAAAGCCTTTATCCTGAATTAACCTGGAATCGGTGGTAAGGTTGTGATTTATTGTTGACCCTCACAGTAGAGTGGGCGGGCTGTCAGCTTTTTTCAAAACTGTCTGTTAAACAGATGGAGGAGCTGCTCGGGGCAATGGAGAAGGTGAAGCAGGAGCTCGAGTCTATGAAAGCCAAGATGTCATCCACTCAGCAGTCTCTGGCTGAGAAGGAGGCTCATCTGACCACTCTGAGGGCCGAGAGGAGGAGACATCTGGAGGAAGTTCTGGAGATGAAGTAAGTCACACAGCTACTGTATCCACTCCAGTGTATACAGAACACAGTACTAAACATTTGTTAATTGTTAAGAGCGTTTACACAGTTGGTGCTTTTTTCTCAACCTCCAACACATGCTTTAGAAAGCTTCCAAACTTTTCCGTTAAGCGTCAAATGAGGACAAGCATGTCGTAAATAAAAAAACAAACCTCAGAAAAGTGCTGTTATCAATTATTGAGTTTACAGTTCAGATACCAAGCATTGATATGAAGTTGTCCAATACTAGCTAGGATTGGAAAACGTTGTTATGGTTACAGTGTGGCTCATACAGTATAAGCTAATTATTGCCTCTTATAATAGGAAGTTCCTTATTATTTGGTGGAGTCTTTGAAATGAGAGTGATGTTTCTCTATACGATATTTAAAACAGAAATAACAAAACTGATGTGCTTATAACTATCAGTGTGGGCTTTGAAATGTCACATACACTATCACACATATCACATTTGTGTGTAATAAACAGGCCAAATCGTAAACTTAGAAGTTTACCACACAGCCAGTCAAGCTGGAGCCACACTCACAGTGCATTACATAACCAATATACTTTTCATACAAACAAGTTTAAGACCTAAAAAAAGGATTTTTATTTGTTTGCATTAATCATGGGAATGTATAAAGGGATTTTTAAACATTTTTTTTATTTTATAACATTTTTTTTACAAGAAATTGCATACCTTAGAGTATTTACTCATCATCTAACATATATCTAACATATCAGCATGATATTAATTCAAGTTTATGTTACGAGCAGGATTCCAGAGAAGTGACAGAAATGCTCTCCATTATAAAAGCTATGTCACTTCTTTGGAATTCTGATCAGATCTTTTTTTTTTGAGTTTGTTTGACATTTAGTTTATATACAATTCTACTTGGTTCTTTGTTTTCTTCTTCGATGGCTTGATGGTCATGAACTTTAAAGCTGCAATGTGTTTAGGGATTTGCGTTCGTGTTCCAAACACATTTTAAATAAGGTGTTCCAAACACATTTTAATTGTACCCTCACCTCCACGTGCCTTATGTTGTGCTGTGAGTCTGTGATTATAACATATTATTACATAGAAGTCTGAAAAACAGTTTATATAAGCGCTCTGACTACATTTTTAGTATTTTTAGCATTTTTCTCCTTGGAAGCCTACAATATTTACTTTTTTTTACTTAAATAAATAAAACTTTTACTGGAAATACAAACAGAAAGGGAGAAGAACAGACATGGATTACAGAAAGTGAAAAATCTGTCTTGTTAGTGAGGGAGTAGAAGGAGATTTTTGACAGGGTGGAAATGTAAATATTTCATTATCAGTATCACAATATTGCAGTGTAACTAAAAATAATAGCATGTCCATTTTTGTGGCATTCGTTGATACGCAACGTGACATCCCACACTAACTGTGGCTTCATACTGTGGTGTTATTTTCTGCCCATTACTGTTCTCTAACTGGGAGCAAGAACATAACCTGTGATCAAGTAATAATAATTGCTTCAGAAATGATGTGTGTAATTGTGTGTGTGTTTCAGTCAGTAAGGGGTTGTTAAGGATTGAATAATTGAGATATAGTAAAAGTGAGTCATTCTAAGCAACAGCTGTACTGTAAGTCTTACAAAAAAGTGCCAGAAAATGAGTTCTTGAAAAAAATGTGGGAAGGTTGAAATAATATGGAAACAAACAGGTTTTTTGCACAATTAGTAGTCTGTTGAGTCATGCGTCCCATCAATGTGTTAAAGTAGGTGATGAACTGAACTTTGAAACGGCATGAGTTTCATTTCATTGACTTGTGGGAGTCGCTTTCTTCGAAATGTTTGTGCAAAGAAAACGGAGGCAGAAAATGAGTCATGCTGACTTTACTCAAGGGAAACTATCTTTCATCTGATGTTTAGAAAATGGAGCATAAACACGCTATTAATATTATATATGCATGAATTTGGTAAAAGTCAGTCAGTTAGCGATTTAAATCGCTGACAAATATGCTGCCATTGGGTAATGCCACTCCTAATGAGGGCGCTGTAAGGGCTAAATGTGCTGTAGTAGGAATTAACTGAAGTGTTAATTGGCTTGTACACCTTTTAAAGTGACTATAACTGTGTCCTGTAGACAGGAGGCTCTGTTAGCTGCTATCAGTGAGAAGGATGCTAACATTGCCCTGTTGGAGCTGTCCTCATCCAAAAAGAAAAAGACGCATGAGGAAGTGGCGCAGTTACGAAGGGAGAAGGACCGTCTGGTGCAGCAGCTCAAACAGCAGGTAAGGAATGTATCATAGGGTTCTGGCTGGGACAGTGGGTGTGTGTGTAAGTGTGTATGTGTGCATGTGTTTGCGCAGATGTATGTGTGTGTGTGTGTGTGTGTGTATGTGTGTGTGCTTTTAGGAGATGAGTCGTAGCTTTTAAGTTGTTTGTTTGGTTGCCACTAGTAACCATGTTGTTTAAAGTTTACTGATTAAAGTTTACTAAAGAATCTGGACTTCAGGTGTTTTTAATAAACTTCTTGCTCGGTGAAGATTGTTCTCGGCTGTGATATATGAGCCGTGAAATTTTGGAGTATAACGGTTGAAAAATTTGGACTGATGCATTGATTTCAAAGACTGTAATAATTTATTATAAATCTATTGATATTTATTAGAATTTATAAAGCTTGAATTTGAACAAAATCCTCAATGTCATCAGCATCTGTGAATTAACTGTAGACCTAACTCGGATTTTGAACAAAGCTGGTCACGCTGTTTCTGTCTCTCGGATCATAGCAGGTTCGGTGTATCAAGAATCGATTTTAAAAAGTTGCATTAAAAATCTAAATCATAATGTATATTGGAATCCTGAGGGTTATATGCCTTTCAGTAGCTTGCTAGTCTAGTCTATATATTCCGTGGCTACTCCTCTTCCCTTTTACCCGTTCTTCTACAGTCCGTCTCTTTTCCTTCTTTCCTCTCCTTGGTTTTCACTCACACCTGAACCTAGTTGTTTTTCCCTAGACACAGAATCGGATGAAGCTCATGGCGGATAACTATGATGACGGACATCTGAAAATGCCACCCGACCAGACCAACCACAAAGCTCCAAAATCCCCTGATCAGGTCATAATCCACTGCCCAGACACCGTTCCTCAAATGTATTATACTCTGCCTTTGCCATCATTTTTCATTTATTATTTAATACCTCAGCATTTTTTAAATATGGATGAATCTAAAAATGTTGATAAAGATTTCTCATTCATAGCAAACCATTTTAAGGTAGACCCCTTATTAGAGCTGAGGTCATTTCTATTCAATTGCTGCTCTTTTGCAGTATATTTTTATGGTATTTGAATTGGAAATGGACATCCTTTTCATACGGGTGTCAGTTTCCCTTTCAGTTCTTTACCACATTAAATGAAATGGAACTGATCCCAACTCTGATGCAGACTCATATCTCGATAAATCATGACTTCTCAAGCCTAGAGGTCTTTCTCTGATTCACATCAGTAGAAGTTGTCGCTAAGTACAGATCCAGGATCGGTTTTATATTGCAAAATAATGGGAAGGATCTCAAAGTGCCAAACATGCCAAACTGAACCTGGGTCTTTATTTGGCAGTCACTTCTACCTGGAACTGATCACACACTAACTGGATCTTCTTTCCCATGCTGCACTTGGCTGAACCCCTGCCATCTTAACCAATAGGATGATGAGGAGGGCATTTGGGCGTAGTCGCTCTGGCAGCCATTTTTGTTTTAGAAGGGTGAGCACTTGTTTGATGTTTGTATAAAAAGCCAACCTCAGCAGCCCTTTTCTTCCCCATGCCACGCTGCTCCCGTCATAGCCATGCAAGACCATCCAGCAATACACACATATTAACCTCCATAACATTTCAAGCCATCATTTGTTCCAGTCTGTTTTTAAGATCCAACTAAAAAAATCTGTTTACATCTTGAAGGCTGTGTTTTTCTTTCTTTTTTCTTTATTTATTTTTTTAATTAAATTTTCCCTCTTTGTGCTGCTAAAATGTGGCCTGTGTATCTCATTGCCCTTCATGTTGTTTAGCCTTGTCTCTCATTTTTGTGCTGCTTTGGATCCGCATGTAACATTCGCTTGCTGTCTTTCTCCATTTCCTTCACTCCACATCCAAACAAATTTGTCTCACCCCCGTTAATTAAGGGCACAGTTTATATTAGTACTTATGTAACCTTTTAAACTGACGGCGTTAGAAACATGGTGGCAGCCTGGTCATGGTGGCAAAGCTGCATCTTACATAATTCAGGCATCTCTCATGATTTCTGTATGGCATGCAGAGTACACTTTCTCATAATATGGAATGTGACATTTAACACTCATGGAGGTACTGAAACTTCATCATTGCCATTAGGTTGTGTTAAATGTCAAATATCCAATGATACCTCAAGTTGTATGCTTTGCATGAAGGTTTCCTTAACTAACATTAGACAGCTGATGTATTATTACAGTAGTTAACAATTCTGTAATATACTATAAGGAATAAATACAATGATGTGGGCTGTTATTTTTATATAACAACGTGTTCTGAAGTTTTTTATTCCACTTATACCTCAGCAGTTTGCTAACTGTTAGTAACTGATTACAAATGTTAATTTATTAAAGTATAACATATTGTGTCATGTTATTAAACGTCCGCAAGGCAAGTTGGCTATAAACACTTGTTCCCTCACCAGACTCTCTTTTTCGGGTCCAAGCATGTCTCACATTCTCATTAGGACGATCTCAAGACTGAATGGTTGATTGATTTATCTGGAATTAATACTGGATCCGGGGGGCACGGTGGCTTAGTGGTTAGCACGTTCGCCTCACACCTCCAGGGTCGGGGTTCGATTCCCGCCTCCACCTTGTGTGTGTGGAGTTTGCATGTTCTCCCCGTGCCTCGGGGGTTTCCTCCGGGTACTCCGGTTTCCTCCCCCGGTCCAAAGACATGCATGGTAGGTTGATTGGCATCTCTGGAAAATTGTCCCTAGTGTGTGATTGTGTGAGTGAATGAGTGTGTGTGTGTGCCCTGCGATGGGTTGGCACTCCGTCCAGGGTGTATCCTGCCTTGATGCCCGATGACGCCTGAGATAGGCACAGGCTCCCCGTGACCCGAGGTAGTTCGGATAAGCGGTAGAAGATGAATGAATGAATAATACTGGATCCAGCAGATGAACCGATTAGAATGAAGGTCACAGCAAGTTCAAATAGCTGAAATAGCTTCCTTTCTGTCTGAAGTATATCTTAAGGGTATTTCAGGCATAAAAATTAGTAAATAAATAACAATTGTTTGTTTCTCTAATAGGAGACTCCGTCCTTGTTAAACTAGACTTTCTTAATTGTTTTATTATTATTCATACATTATGTGGAGCGTGCGCTATACAAGTCCCTGTAAATGAGCTGTTATTACAGATATAATAACGTATTAAAATGGGCGCTTTAATATGAAGCTATGATTTAACTAAGACTACTGTCAGAACTGCTGTTATAGAAAATTAATCAACCTTCTGATCAATCAGAATCATGAATTCAACATGGTAGTATGTTTATTTATAAACATAAAAATATTCACATTGAAACATCTAATTAGAAAGGAATCCTTTAAATTTACATTTATATTGTTTTGAAATGAGTTTATATTAATTAATTATAGACAAACTAAATATTGTACATATCCAAACGTGTTGGGTCCAGACGTGTTGGACGTGTCTGTGTTAACATAATACTATTATTTAAAGTGTACTTGAAGGATATTAGCATGGGCATGTACCTTTAAGTCTTGAAATTTAGCTAGAATTGAGTTCTTTATTACCTCAGCTTGGTCTCAGACGTTTCGTGTCATGTTTGCACACTCCAGAAGCATGTGTTTCTGTGTTGAAATGCATGCCAACATGTCCTGTTTCTAATGACCTTCTAATTACCTTTAGTGATCAGTCTTTGGATCTGACACTATTTGTTCTCAGATGGTGGTAAAGACTGCTCTCAGTGCATGAGAACCATCAAGGATTTGAATGTTTAGCTATGGTGGAGGCTGTCTTCTCTCCATCTTGTCATGTGTGTGTGATTAATAGTTTCTTGTGTGTGCAGATTAAAGCTGGTCGGAGAGCTGCAGTACACAGGAGCTCCACCTGAATACACCAGACAGCCAAAGAGGAGCCACCTTTTATCCTATCCTTGTTTCTGTACAAATCAACCCTGACCAAATCTCCCTACCCTCAGACAGGGCCTTCACACCAACAGTTACTGGTAATCATCCTGCAGGAGATGTTTTTTATTTTAGATTGAATTAGATTCTGAACTCTTGTAACTTGCATCAGTGGTGCTTATCCACAGAACCCCACCATTTATACAGCTGTTTAAACAAATCCCAATCTTCATAACAAACTCTCACAAATCCATGCAGCTTAAATGCAGATAAAATGCATATGACTTAAAAAAAAAAAATCTGTATTTGACAGATTTTGATTGCTCATTGCAGCATCCGATTTTACTTCACAGAATTCTTATTATACCTAGTGGACAAAAAATAGATCCAATTAATTGTAAGTTACTTTTTTTATAATTGTTTTGTAATTTTGTGTAAATATATTGTAAACATTGTGTTTTAGCAACCATACTAAAAACAAGTTGTTGTTTTTTTTTGTATATTTTGTGTTGTTTTTTTTTTCCAATAAACCAATAAGTCACATGAAATATGGGATTAACAGGTGCTCTGCTTTTTATTTTTTGGTCTTGTTCAGTTGGAGCCTGGGTTGGAGAGAGTCAGACTGAAGCTGGGACTGTGACCTGGTCTCCTTTAAGAACAGCAGTAAATGGACCTTTAATTCCAGGAACTGCCAGCTGTGATCTAACCCTCCTCTCTCCAGGAACCCTTTCTCTCCTCTCCTCACCTCTCCTTTCCTCTCCTGTCCTGTCCTGTCCTCTCCTCACCTCTCCTCTCCTCTCCTCTCCTCTCCTCTCCTCTCCTTTCCTCTCCTGTCCTGTCCTCTCCTCTCCTCACCTCTCCTCTCCTTTCCTGTCCTGTCCTGTCCTCTCCTCTCCTCTCCTCTCCTCACCTCTCCTCTCCTCTCCTTTCCTCTCCTCTCCTCACCTCTCCTCTCCTTTCCTGTCCTGTCCTGTCCTCTCCTCACCTCTCCTCTCCTCTCCTCTCCTCTCCTCTCCTCTCCTCTCCTCTCAGCCTTTATCCTCTGATCTACAGAGCACAACAAACCTAAAATAGTCATCTCCTTGTCTTAAAAGCCCCAGTCAGGAGTTTTTGGTCTGTCTTCAGATATAGATGTGTATAATTAGTCAATCTTCCTGTATATACTGGATAAATAATGAAAGGTGTTTTTTTTTTTTTCAAATGAATATGAGCACCTGACAACAAATTACCATAGAAAGAAGTTTTAAAAAAATGACAAAACATCCTCACAGGGGCTTAAATACAGGTGCAGTTGTCAAATTCAGCAACGTTAGCTGTGTTGTGAATGCCTTTTTTGTTTTTTTTTCCATTTTCTACTTTTGATTACTATGTTACATCATCATGGTTGATTACAGACTTAGAATGCCCTGCAATGTGATGGGTGGTGCTATGTAAACATTTAAAAAGTAACCTGAATGCCAAACATATGTAAAGTATTATGCAAATTTGACAGCTGCATCTGTTAGACATGTGAGAATTACGTTAACTCGTTGCCGTGTAGGTAGCTACCTTCTTGCACTTTCTTTAATGGTTGTATGCTTCTTTTAAAAACCGAAGAACTTTAGGACATAAGCATTGTACAAGTGTTGAACGAAAAACATCAACTCACCACGTACAACCTTCTGTCAGTGGTGCAAAATCAGGTACTGTACATGTCACTTAAATCTGATGTAACAGCTGCTAAAATCAATAGACAAATAATGTACGATGTGTTTTTGTAGTGTTCATGACAGTCATACAACTCTTGTGAGGTGGCTGTGGGCTTCAATTTAAGTGTTACTATTTCTCTGTATAGACAGAAGAAGCCCACTGTAGCAACTATTACAGTAAAGTAGGCTCCAGAAATCATCCAGCCACATCTAGAGGTCTGGTTTAGGAGAGCACATTGCTGGTTTTATGTTCTCTCCTAAATGGCAGTTTCA
Organism: Tachysurus vachellii; assembly: GCF_030014155.1. Classification (NCBI taxonomy): domain Eukaryota; kingdom Metazoa; phylum Chordata; class Actinopteri; order Siluriformes; family Bagridae; genus Tachysurus; species Tachysurus vachellii. Next base: position 5,964,771 of record NC_083472.1, on the reverse strand, counting down.
TTCGGTCTCTCTCTTGCAGTAATTTTTTATGTTGCATTTGTGGCCTATTGTCTTTGTGTATTGGGAAAAAAAGGATAGTTCTCCTTAAAACTATAAAACATACAAACAAACAAAAAAAAAACAACAAAAAACAATAGAGATGCTAAAAAATGAAAAGACACGGGTATGAGCATTCTGACTTTGTATAAATGTGTATGTATATAAATATGTATTAACAGTGTCTTTAGTCTCTGTGTTTTTTTTTTTCTTATTAATGTGCTTCCATAGCAATTAATTACATTAACAAAATATTTAAGGTACTGTGCACTTGTGCTAAGTACAAACAGCTTCTTGGCAGTTACTGGACACATTAACTTCCAGTATTAGTCATAGTTCTCAGAAATGGATTCAGGTTTCAGGATTACGTATCTAAACCAGTTAGAGCAAAAAAAAAAAACAAAAAAAAAAAAACACAACGCAAGATAATTTGACCAGAGGTTGTTATTATCAAATCTGCTGCATAAACATACTAGCTGGCCAAATCCCTATCCCAATTCGAACGAATCTGTTTTTCTTTCATTGTCACTTATTCGGTGCGACAAACAATTGATCTAAAAACATTTGAGAGTTTTGAGGTATGAATAAAAAAAATCCGCTTGTAGTGTACACGAAATGTCCGAGTAAATGTTGCTGTTTTCACATTACTTGGTTTCGAATAGAGAAGAAAATCTGTGATATTACCCCTTCATGGTTGAAGGAACGAGAAATGGAAATGAAAAGCCTTAAATTAAATTAACATTTAATTCTGTAATTATTCTCATATTTATAACATTCTGGAAATCATAATTTTTGGCCTATACACATATTATATCATTAAGTATAGAGTAAATACCAGCTTATTCCCACCTATGTTTATTTGGTGCAGACACTGTCTTTATTTTAGATTATTATTATGCTAAAAGTGTGTAACATGGTTTTACCCAAACTAAAAGTGTTTTATTAGTTTGTTAGTTTTTAATCTTCCCTTTATTCATCACATTACAGAGTGAGGACTCTAACTCCAGGACTAAGTGTTAGGGGTTCATTTACTTGTGATATACACACTGAAGGCACAGTGCTAATGAAGGTGCTCTGCTTCATAGACATGCACTGCTGCTAGACTAAACACAATTTCTGTCCTACATTTAATGTTCATAATACATAAACACATGTCAAAAGTCTTTATTTTGAAAGTGAATTGCATTAAATCTATCATTCCAGTGACTAGCACTAATAATCCCACAAAAAAATATTATCTTAAAGTATATTTTTATGCTAGTGATCACTTGCAGGAACAAACGTCTAATCGGCTGATCATGTGGTAGCAGTGAAATGGATAAAATAATGCAGGCAGAGGTCAAGAGCTTAAGGTAATGTTCACATTAAACATCAGAACGGGGGAAAATGTGATCTCACTGACGTTGACCAGGCCACTGATGCTGGGTTGGGGCTGGCAGCTGAGTTAGACAGCAATTCTACAATGCATAACATGTTTATTTATGAAGCGGTTTGGTTACAACAGCAGAAAACACATCAGGTTCCATACCAGGCTAAAGTGGGCACAGGCTCACCAAAACCGGACAGTTTTAATTTTTTGTACCATTCTGTATAATGTCTGGAAACTATTTTTGAATGAATGTGTGGAAATACAGGATGTGGATGGTGAGGGTATATAACAAAATGATTTACTCATCATTTAAAATAATAAATGAAGCATGTTGAGTAAGTTAGGCACATTAATGAAAGATATTATCCCAAGGCTTAAAGAAGTCAAGGTTTTTACATAGCAAACATTTGGACCTGATGTTATCTTTACTTCATAAGGAAAGAAGGAACAATTCCAGATGTGTATTTTGTATTTCGCATATTGTCATTTATACACAATGGTTTCTACAAAGAAAAATCTAAAGTACTCTGAAAAATGATGAGAAAAAAGTTACAATGAGCAACAGGCTATGAGAAGCCTTGTCTGTTCCAAATCACATATCACTGTTAAACTAAGAGGGATGAAAATGGCAGAATATTGTAGCACAGACAGAACGACGGGCAGATGTTTATGTGAGCTGGTTTATGGAAAATCACAGTGTTTACATAGGCAGAGACACTGACTGGTTGAAACATGGCAGGTGGAATTTAAGCCCTGACTTAGTGATAGGCACTTCACTAAAATAGCCTTAACCATACATGGTAATGTCTTTGTGATTTGATCTATTTAATATTTTGATGGTTACATCTAGAGTGTACATAGAACATGCAATTTCCTGATTGCATGCTATGTGATGTAAATGTTTTTGCTGCTGGTATCAAAAATAGGCTTTTGGGAGAGTTTTTCGGTCTTGCCTAATGTTTGCACTTAAATCAAAGCTACAGCACTCAACAAAACTAAAACAGCTAAAAACAACAGCTTTAGGACATCAGAGCTTGGACAGCTCTGCCTTTACCTCAGCATTAAGAATTAGCAGAACCATAGTTGTCCCCAAAGCAGAAGGCGACATATTACCATATGCATGTGTGTATGGTATTAGAGACAGGATGCAGTGTATCTGCTTGCCAGGATCAATCTCACACATCTGTATGTTAGCATGGTTGTGGTTATGATATATGTAGAAAGCACAATGTGTGTTCCAGATCACAGAGCGATGCAGCAGATTGTACGGCTCCAAGAACAGCCACTTCAAGGGGACGCGCAATTCACTTGGCAGGCATTTTATCTGTAATCACGAATAGCATTTTAACAAATACCGTGATCACTTAAATCATTTTGACACATGGAAAGATAAAATTAGGTATGCTGAAAGCCAGTGGAGATTTTAGAGTTTCATTTCAATAAACTGTCCAGCTGCAAGCAACGGCAAATAGTTCAGCAACAAACAAGTTCAGCTATCTAAATAATATCTCCAAAAACAAACTGGAATAATAACAATCTTAAACAATTTTTACCACATGATAAAAAGCTGACCAATGTGAAAATAGTCACAAAGCACTATGTAAGAGACTTCAATTCCAGAAGCTTATTTATATAGGATTATTTATATATATTTTCTGTGCTGGTACCCAGATGGTGAAATAAACTTCCGGTGGCTGTCTGAATAGCTGTCACTGACTTTCTTCAAGTCAAGAGTGATGATCTACCTCTTTACCAATCACTTACAGTACATGAGCGACAATTTAATTACAAACACATCCTTGTGATTTTTGTGACTTCTTGATAGAGACTACAAAGCATGTTGATCTGAAAAAAATGAATTGATAAACACTTTAAATGTAAAGGAAAATGCAAATGTAGTAGGAGTCACTGAGACTGGGGTCATAAGAGCCAAATCTCAAACAAATTCTTGACATAATTTACAATATTCAATTACATGCAGAAGTTGAAGACAAATAAAATGTCATTCATATCAAGAAGGCCTTTTTTTGTTTCGTTTTTGGACCCTCTAAGTTAGAGTACTAACAGAGTTTTTTTGGCCAAACTGATGGTCATTACTTTATAATTTTTGAAAATCTCTTTTTTGAAAAATTAATTGTAAAAATAATTGCACTCAGCCGCATTCTACAGTGGCATTTTAATTATAAAAGGATTTCTAATTACTTTGTCACCGCTGAAAGGCAAATTCCTGAACAGAGACCCTCTGTTCATCCACGTCACTTTCTCTCTGAGTGCAAACAGCTTTCAGAAAGGGAGGCGCTCCTTTAGTTCTCTATCCCTCTCACACTTCTGAGCAGATCTAACAGATCCATCTAACAAACAGGACAAAATGTGGCTGTCTATGTTTTCTTTGTGGGGCAGTCTGCTAACATTAGTGGCGTCTCAGAGCTGTCCGGATCCATCTGAACACAGCGCTTCATGGGTGAGGTTAAAACCTCTAGGGCAGTGCAAGGATGGGGAAAGTACATGCCCTTATAGTATCACTCTTCCTCCTCTCACTGTCCAGCTTCCCAAGTCCTTCAGGGAGTTGGAGAAGATGGCCAGAGAACTGCAAAGCCTGAAACGGATGGTGAACCAGCTCAAAGAGGACTGTCGTGAGTGTAAGGAGAGACAGGGAATGGATTGGAACAAACGGACAAATGATGAAGAGGAAGATAGAGAAAGGATTCAAGCTTCTAGAGGCACTCTCAACATCAAAGGAAGACAGCAGGACATAGCAAAGAGACAGAGACCAGTTCAAGTGACCATTTCAACGTCTGCGGTGGAAGACCCTATAATTATCAGCAGTGATGAAATGGAAGAAAATCCAACAGCTTTTGGAAAACAAAGGAATACCAAACAGGAGATGAATGTAAACCTACCAACTACTAAACCAAGGGCTGAGACCAATAGAGAGCTAAAAGGATCTAATTCTTCACAAAAAAATCTGACAAGTAGGAGAAGGTTTGAAGAGGTGCCCTCAGTTACAACCACAAAAAAGACGACTCTACAGTCTCCAATGGATACATTATATGAATCATCATTCCCTGGAGATCTGGACAGTGAACAGCCTACACAGCATGAAAAACATAAGGCCAGCACAATCGAGGATGGATATAAGATGAACCCTAGTGGAACCCTCACTGCAAAAGGCAAGGTGAAGAGTATTCCTGAATACCAGGTGGATACTATAGTTACAGAGGATGATGATGATGATGACACTGAAGATGGTTATGTAGAAACAAAGCAAATGAAGACACCAAAAAGTGATAAGGTACTGGTGGAAAGACGACTGGTGACTGGCACTGATGCTCCAAACAACAGAGAACGTAAACCAAACATGAAACAACTTACCAGAAGACAACAGGAAGAAGAGGGCAAAAAAGGTCATTCAAGACCTGTTAGCACAGCTGACACAATCAGAGGACAAAAGAAGTTATCATCTCCCATCACAGACAAAGCTAGTGCCTCAGTTAATGTAAGTCAAATTAATTCACAAACACTGGAAATCAAACCTAAATATGGATTTAAACCTGATACGGACACAGATTCAGAGAAAGATGCTGGAATGAATTTAAACCCAGTTTATAATGTTTATACAGTTAGTGGAGTTAAGAATTCAAGAAAACCCACCTCAGGGAGAACTAATGTCACTGCTCCTGTTAAGCCAATAAATCCAAAAATACAGAAAATTAACTTTCAGACCCCATTCAAACCTGGAATGGATGCAGAAGGTAATACTGGAGTAATGCTGAACAATTCAGGATTACCCACCTCAGTCATAACTGATGACATAGTACATGTAAGTCTAACAAATCCACAAATCCTAGACAATAACAATGAGTTCAAAGCAGACACAGATTCAGAGAGTGATACTGGAATTGCAGTTAATAACACTGAGACAGTCAATTTACTAAAGAATTCAAGATCACCCATCTCAGACAGCGCTAATAGCATAGCTGATGTAGCTCTAGATGGTTCAAAAAGACAGAGTAGTAACTCTCAATCCTCATTAAAATATAGCAAATATGAAGAACATAACACTGGAATTAACTCAAATCCAGTCAAAGGTATTAAGACAGTAAGTGGACAAGAGGTGTTACAATCACCCATTTCTGGCACAGATGATGGCATAGTTAATGTAAGTCCAACAACTACACAAATTGTAGAGAGTAAAAAACAATCGACAACTCACACAGATTCAGAGACTGATGCTGTAATGTTTTCAAAGCCAGTTAATAACGATACAGTAAGTGGGCTAAAGAATTCAACATTATCCCTCTCACATAGAACTAATGCCACAGTTGATCTAAATCTAATAAATCCAAAAATTCAGTCCAGTTACTCTCAAACCTCATTCAAATCTAGTATAGATGCAGAGCATCATATGAAATCAAATCCAGTCAACAAACTAAATAATTCGAGATCGCTCACCCCAGGCATAACTGATGGCACAGTTGATGCAAGTCCAACCAATCCACAAATAATGCACAGCAAAAACCAGGTCAAAGATGGCACAGATTCAGGGAGTGATGCTAGAGTGGGTTCACACCCAGTAAATAATTCGGAGACAATCCGTGGACAAGAGATGTCAAGATCTGATGGTATAGGTGATGTAGGTCCAAAATATCAACAAATCCCTGACAGTAAATTTAAAGCTGGCACAGCTTCAGAGAGTTATGCTGTAAATGACCTATACACAGTCCATAATGTCGCTACAGATAGTGGATCGAAGAATTCATGGTCATCCATCTCAGACATAACAGATGCAAGTGAAGTAAATCAAACATATACAGTAACACTGGATGGTACTTTTAAAAAACAACTACAACCTGGGACAGAAAAGGAGAGGAAGCCTGAAATAGATTCAAACCCACTTATCAAAGTTGATACAAAGAAAGCTTATCCTTATCAAAATCACTCAACTGATGAGACATCAGAAATACGCATCTCTGATTCCAGACTTGATGTAAATGAAACAAATCCCCGTCTGTATAGTAATGATCACCTACCCAAAAGACAGCCCCTGCCAAAATCAAAACTTAACATGACACAACCCAGGAATGGACAGATTAAGAGTTCAAACCCAGGGAATATAGATACTGAAAGACAAAAGACATTAAGAAACAACAAAACTACATCTTTGAGAAAGTATGCGATAACAAGTGGCAGGCACCTGCCCACTGGACTTCTTCCTAGGAGGCCAGAGAAGCAGAAAGAAATCACAAATCAACCAGAAAGAACCAATCCTGGAATGAGCCTAAGTAAGGATCCTAGACGTAGAAAACCATATATTTGGCAAAGAAGACCAGTCAATGAAAGTAAAGCATTTGGTTCAAGAGACCCAAAAAACACAAGTGGGCAGGGTAATTATACAACACGCATTGTGAAAACACATGTTTATTCTGAAACTCTATCCAGCCATAATAATGTGTTAAATAGTACAGCCTATGAAATTAGTCAATCAGTCAGGCCCACTTTGGCAACACATGGTATTAGGAATCAAGCTCATATAAAAAGTGCAAAAACTGGCCCTGCAGTCGAAGTATTAGACATGGTTAATCGTACCTCTCAAACTGCTGTGACCGAACATGAAAAACCGGGTGGAAGTTCACAACAGGATCTGGTTTTGGACATAGTAAATAACATTGAAAGGGACTCACAACCACCTGTTTTGGAAGAGACAGAAACCCCATTTAAAACTAGCAGTGTAGAGACCAACCAGGAAAAACATAAAAAAACACTCAGAGAAGGAGGCACTCGAATTCCTGATGGGAAGATGCCTTTAGCTGTGGCAAGGCATGACAGGAATGAGTTAAACTATCCAACAACTACAGCCACCTCATACACAATGAAAACAGAGTTTAAGGACAAACACAGCACAATGTCTCAGTTTACTCCTCCTATTATAACAACACCACATTTTATGGATCAAGACCATGCAGAAAAAGCCAAAACCACTTCTAAAGTGTCAAATACACATGTTCATCACAGACACGAAAACCCCAGCCAGGAAATGGAGTCCAAAAAATCTCATAGTGACACTGGAAACAAAGAATTGCAGAATGCGAGCAATGGTCAAGAATCCAGTGAGTCGATAGATTTGAGACTCAACTTCTCAGACAGCATCCAAAATGGAGGAGCTGGCTCAACAGGCATCATTATGGACTTAGTCAAGGCAACTGCCGGCTCAAAGGTGTCAACAATATCTACAGAAAGAACCAATGAAAACAGAGCAAGAGACTCTGACTCAGTAAAGGGCAATAATGGAGGACATTCAGTAGATACAAATAATGGGAAATCTTACCCAGTTTCTGTAAACATAATGACGGGGGAAACCTTATACAAAATCCCAGATGGGCAAACCAACAGTGGAGATAACATGAAACCACTTACTGTTAACAACGTGAATGAAAGACAGGGCTTGGAAAAGCAGCTGCTCAGCAACTGTCATGGTGATTGTGATCGCAGTCCAACTCCTTGGTCAGAACGCAGCAGCCATGAATCATTAAACAATGACAGAGGTAAGCAATGTCTTGCTCTTTCTTGGTCTTTGGATGATTATGTATCAAAGCCATTAAAATATCCTGAAACATGCGCATGCTTCCATGATATCTATTGTAGTAGATTAGCTTAATGTGAGGACTTATGATTACATAATAAAACTGACTATCACTCAAAGCTGGCGCTCAAAAATATTTACAGTACAATGGCAAAATGATTTATGCCTGCTTAATGCATCCAAAGCCTAGAGTGCTTGAGAATATCAGAACTTTTTTGATTAATTACATCTGTGGTTTAGGAGTAGTTCATTTGGGGACATCTGTATCTCTTGAACTAAAACATTTAGGTGAATTAAATCTGGGTAGATAACAGGAAATGACATAATATAACTGTAAATACCAACAGCTGCTCTCCAGCCCTACTGTTAGTCTGAGACTTTGCTGAAGTGTCTTCAAGTCTTCTGGTCTGTTCTTCATTGCAAGGATCAATGGTTGATAATAACTGAATGTCATATTTCACCTGAACAGCAGATGTTGTGCTCTTAGGAAACACAGGAAGATGGAAGCGATTCATCTATTATAACAAAATGGGGGCTCATTACATAGTTTTCAGTAATTTGCCCAGCATTAAGAAGTTACAAATGGTGCACATTAAGCAATGGAAAAAACGTTACCGTGTTTTTTATGCACACGCACCTTTCCTGCTTCCAATTCATTGTTCACTAAATAGCATACATGCATCCAGATGTGCTACCAGTGGCATCTGTATAGGGATTCCAGAAGGGGCCATTGCTCCTGTTACAAAAATAGTTGGGCCCTAAATGAGGAATTTTGAAATAACATAATCCTTTTATCCTGAGGTTTTATCCAGATTTGTATCATAAATGTCAAAAAGCTTATAATGAAGACAGAAAAAAGAGAAACCATTTTTAGCTGCTATAAACACTGCACTGTACAAGCACCCTGTCATGTTTAATGTCTTATGTATCGTTCATTGCTAACTGTAAGATCATAAATATATTTTTGGTAAATAAAATGAATAAATCTTCACAGATAAATCTGCCCAAGACTGTTCTGACTTCATCATGAGAAACCCAACAAGTGGCATCTACAATGTGACACCAACTATATCAGGCAACAGGACTTTTCCTGTCTTCTGTGATATGAAGACCTCTGGTGGAGGTTGGACTTTAATTCAGCATCGCTTTGATGGAAGCATCAGCTTCAATCGTACATGGAATGACTATAAGAACGGTTTTGGTAACTTAAAGGGTGAGTTCTGGCTAGGTAATGAAAAGATCCATTGGCTGACATCATCTAAATCCATGGTACTGCGCATTGAACTTGAGGATCTAGATGGAATAGAGGAATATGCCCAGTACGACCACTTTCATGTGGCCAATGAAAGCCAGTACTACAGGTTGACGATAGAAGGATATTCAGGCACAGCCGGAGATGCTATGCGGTACAGCAAAAAGTTCAACCACAACGAAAAGAACTTCACCACTCCAGATAGAGACAATGATCAATACACCTCAGGAAACTGTGGAGCCTACTACAGCTCTGGATGGTGGTTTGATGCATGCATGTCTGCAAACCTAAACGGGAAGTATTATGAGACAAGATATAAAGGAGTGCGAAATGGCATCTTTTGGGGCACATGGCATAATATTTCCAGTGAGTCCTACCTAACCCATGACCGGCAATCTTTTAAGACTGTTAGAATGATGATCAGACCGAGGACAGGGCTTTTGATGGACTAGTTGATGTTGAGAAAATCGAAAGGACAGCTTTTTCCCTGCCACTTTGAGAAAGAAGTTGTCCATACACTAGATGTGCTTGGATAATTCTAGCGGAAAATTCCTCTTTCTCGTTTAACAGATTGTTGTGCACTATTTTAATATTATCTAGTTCTAGGACATTAAGACAATGGTTTACAATTTGGTCCGTTTAATTTTTTTGACCCAGAGGGCCAGAGCAGATATAGAGTAAATATTTATTAAGGGGATTTATACAGTGTTATATTTACTTATTGGTGAATTAAATGATAGTAGACAGTAGTAAAGCATAAGGTAGTAAATGTGAGGTGTATATGTGAACAAGTTAGAAATTGTGTCCTGTGTCCAAAAGATATCTAAAAGATGTTATGTTTTATTTAAAACAAAACCTCCCTCCTATCTGACATTTCTCTGGATTGTTGGAATAAACATATTTTTCTGTGCATTAGAGTGAAAAATAAAACCCTACAGGAAACAGAACCAAATGTTCCTAAATGTAAAAAATTGATTATCATATTTTAAGACCATGTTTTAAAATACAAGAATCTGTTGAGGACCATAAACAGTGTTGAATGAATGAACTAATGGTGTTTATATAATACATCCAATTATTGTATATAATACATCCAATTACTACATGTATAATGTTAATTGATGATTTTCTTCTATCACATTGAATATAAGCTCTATATTTACTATATTTTCTATATGTTTTATTTCTGAAATCATATTTCTTCTAAGCTAACCATTGGACTACATCAAACTAGTAAATGTTAACTAGTAAATGTATGTAATGAGTTAAACATGTTTTATTAATACATGTAGACATTAAAGGTTTTCTATGACTATATCAGGGATGGTATAATGTACAATGAAGTCATTTCAAATAAAAAAAGAAGAACACACCAAAGGTAAGATTAGAGATGCCTCTATCATCCCAAACAGTGTTCTTCTGCTAGAACGTCTTTCATTATACTCTGGGAAATCCCACTTGACTCCAAGAAATGTTCTCACTGGCATGGATTTCTAAAGAAGATAGAAACACTCCTTAGACATTCCCACCCAGGTCATGAGAATATCACAGTTGCAGTGCATCTATGTTCTAAATCTCCAAATTTCATCAAATCTCTAAGGTTATCTATTAAACCTGGTGACTGTGGAAACCAATGCAGTTGAAAAGGTTTGAGAGGGCAAGCTTTTCATGACATGGCATGTTAATTACTCTGTTTCTCCTGTGAATGAAAGTGATGTTAAACAGGGTAATTTTACTCACAGAAATGCCATTCAATCAATGTTTTCACTCTATTCGGTTGTGTGAACCAACCCCAGGAGACCTGCTGTTCCTGAAATACTTAAACCTGGTACTAACATCCAGGCCACAGTCAAAATCACAGTGATCAAAAACATTCTTCATTCTGATGGTTGATGTGAAGATTAACTGAAAGTCTTGACTTGTATATGCATGATTATAAACTCTTGCCAAACTGACTGGATAACAGAGCAGGTGTTCATATTAAAAAGGAGGGTGAATGTGTATATTCAAGGTAAAACGTATAGCATAGTAGCATTGCTACTGTTAATAGTCCAGTTTTGTAATGTTCAAAATGAACTGGTGCACCATGTAAAGTGAACGTAAAACAGAGCTAAAGTTATTAAAGTTACTTTTAATTTAACTCAGGGTTTAAAAATTTCTTGAAAAAACAATATTCAAAGAGTGGACATCTGAAAGAGAACTGAAGACAAAAGCAGTTACTCCTTTGGCCTAAATGACAAATAACCAAACTGTCCTGCATGGAATGTTAATGTTAGCACTTGACTTTTATTTACAGAAAAGGGGGAAAACATTCATGATTGACATTAGAGCTACTTTTGCATAACACCAGAGCACAATCAGCCTAAGCAGAACACTTATGTCTTCAGTGTATGAGTGCTCCTGTGTAAACAAAATTCTTTCCAGTTAAATGCAATGTAACATCATATACAATATGAGCAACAACTATCCCTCTCTAAGACATGTGCAAAGCTCATATTACACCAACAAATTAGCCAGAGGTCTCTGCATTGGACACAAGTTTCCACACTTGCTGTCTGTATTGAAGAAATGTAATCTAATGAGAAACAGTGGGGGAAAATTCTGCATCCACCAGTTCCTACCAGTTAGACAGCTGGACCATTACATAGTAATAAAGTAGAGGTTTTCTGACACAGGGAGTAAAAATAACAAGAAGCCTGGACAGTTTTAAATGTTTTAATTCTGGCTTCGAGAACAAATAATTCATGATCTACACACATCACCAAAACATCATCATAGATAAAGTCATAGAGCAAAAAAAAAAAAAAAAGAAGAAAAAAAAGGAAAGAATATTTCATCATCATCGTCTCTGTGTATTTAACTTTTCAATTGTGGTTATGTAAAGTAACTTGACCTTCTAAAGCACCAACATAACTAAACCTTCAAATTCATACCAGCAGGTTTTTAGTGTCAGAGCTAATTTTGACAGCAGAAAGTTGTCTCACTGGGGGTGATGGCTCAACGAGCAAGGCTTTGTGTCACTGAATAAGAATTTGTGAGCTGAAATCAGTCATTGAGAAAGTACCCACAATCTACTTATGGAATTTCATTAGCAAAGAACCACCGTTGGTCTCCTGAGCAAGACCCTCAACTGTTTGGTTTACATGGTTGGACTGGATTGTGCATCATTATCTTAGGTTGTCTGTCTACCTGTCTTCTGTATTAATCATAGTGAATCAAACTGTATCTGGAGACTAGACCTGTATTTGGAATATTTCTGCAGTGGGTACTTCTTAAACCAGAGTTTTTCAAATACAGTTAACATTTTATGTCAATGTAGATTACATTAATATTAATTAATTAATTACTAATAGTTTTTATTTGGAAGTCTCCAGTGTCTGAGTTTGGAAACTGTTAGAAGTAAAGATGTAATATGAAATTTTTAGACACAAAAATGTCTTCAGAACAGAAAACTGAGTAATGACTTTTACTTTTGTAACACACATAATAATGGAAACATTTATGGAAATAATGGAAATGGATCTGAATGAACTTTTCCTAACATAGGAGTACGTATTATTTACACAAAATTCAGTTAATACAGGTGTTAACTAACTTTGCAAATTTTATTTTATTTAAGCTGTGGTTTCTGGTTCTTTAATGATAACACATCTGCAATAAATAATGTTTGTTTATTGCACATTAATATAAATCATTAAAAGTAATATGCTTCTGCTGGGAGACAAGCATTTTCTATTGTGCATGAAGAGCATCCGCTGAAATCTCTTTTACGGTGTGGATGCAATAATTGCACAAATATTTTAAAAATGAAAATACAATACCCAAAATTCAATGTAATGTCTGTATGAAGAAATCTCTAAACATACTTTGAAGCCAAAAATAAAATATCCAGTTTCTCCTTTTTATCCCAAATATAATCATTCACCCAAGAAATGTTTGATATTCAAGGCCATGTAGCTCCATTGATATGCTTGCTGTGACAAAGCCAGTTAAGCAATCCTAAAATACAGAATTAAAAAGTAGTAGTCATTCAGGTGATACTACAAATTCAGTTTTATTTGTGGGTGTGCTATTTTGTGTATAGAAGGTGTTTTAAATATTTTAATTATGATGTGTGTAATGCTACACTGGTAGCTATAAAGTTATTCTACTTGTTAGCCAATGTCTTACAAATCCAGTGCAAACCGTATCAGATATCAAATGAGTCTTGGATGATCACCTGCATTTGGGGTAAAGAGGAAACTGTGGAACCCAAAAAGACAGATTAAAAAAAAAAAATGTAGGCATGTAGGACCTGCTACCTGATACCCACAACAAAAACCATCAATATGTCCAGTAGTGAGGCTTTTCAGACTTTACGAATAGCTGTAGTTCTAATCCACATAGATACTTATAAATAATTTTGTTATATAGTACACAAATTATATTTACAATTTCCTTCTGAGTCAATCAACGTCTTCCTGTCAGTCTCTTCAGAAGTGGAAGACGTTGTAGCCGAGCTCCACCATTGCACCGATAAGAAGAGCCCACAGAGGGATACAAATGAAACTCAGAAATATCTGGGTCAGATGTTCCAGCTTTGCACACAATAACAGACTAAAGGCAAGCTTTAACAAAATGGCCACAAGATACCAAACTCGCTTCTTCAGGTTGTCAGCTGCGTTGCGAGGGTCAAAACCTGGCTTACAGCGGCCAGCCATTTTCACAATGAGCATGAGCAGGAGAATGGTGTCGAAGGCCCAGACAGGAAGAAAGACGAGAAACCAGTTCCATTGAATTTTATCATCCAACTTGAGGACCAGCATGATGAGGAAGACGAGGCTGAAGATCCAAGTGAGGAGAACTCGCTGTGCGAGAGACATGCTCATCCAGAAACGCTAACTCTGTCCTAAATTGGGTTATAAAGTCACCAACAGGACACTTTAGTCACAGGCATGATTTAAGAAGCACTACATGTTTCCTACTTACAGTACAGTTGCACTTATAAAATTCTCTATACCATGTGGGAAAGTCCAGTTACTGACTTAATGTTAGTGTCTTAATGTGATGTTCATTTCACAAACGGATATGATTACATAAACCACAAGATTAAAGCCAGGCACAGTTTTACTTCTGTCAGGATATTTGTGATTGTTGGACTGTTTGTCAAACCTCCAATGATATTAGTGCTTCAAAAATGTTTTTGACTTGTATGTAAAACAATAAACTAAATCCAGCAACAATCGTCCCAAACATCTCCTCTATGGCAGTTACACTGACGTTGATTGAGGCTGACAAATGATGTATATCAACAGACAGACTTGTAGGTCACTTACAGTTAATTAATTGTAACTCGACATTTGTCAAATTAGGAGCGATACCAAAGCTAATAGCAAACAAACTAGTGAACATTGACTTTAAAATCATGTATGGCGGTATCTAACCTGGCAATTTTACTTTTATAATTTATTCTGGTCTGCTGTTTGTATATTATACAAATTAGATCACTTTAGTTTTCTTACACATGAAGCCTCTAAATGGCTAAACTAGCTCAAAAGCGAGCTAGCAACTGCAGCCAAGCTAACCTGCTAACTGACTGACTAGGGCTGTATCCCAAACCGCTCACTGTTCCCTAGTTTAGTGCACTACACATGCTACAAATAATAGCTTCCACTTAGTGCACTTTGTCTCCGTAACGGATTGATTCGGGATACAACCTAGCTCTCAAGTCAATTTCAGCAAACGACAGAAAAATAAACTGTATTTATTGACACTATTAAAATGTCTTACCCAGCCAAATGAAAGGAACTTCTCGCTCGGACTCAAAACGAATTAAAAATGCAGTTTTAAATGTGGACATACATGTTTCATCTCTGCCTGCTCGTTTTTTAAAGCGCCTTCATTTTCTCCTTCATAGCAGTGAGGAACTGTAGAAACGCAGTAATGTGGATAGAGGCGCCCCTAAGAGGACTGGAGTCCTGATCCAAAGCCAGAACTAGAACTGGTCTACCAACAGGGTTAGGGTTAGGGTTGGCACCTTACAAAATAACAGGCAAAATATATTTATTTATTCATTCATTCATTTATCTCGGGTAACCTCTTAATCCTGGCCATATATGGCAAGAGTACACCCTAAATGGGTATCTAGTCAATAACAGGGCACCATGCATACACATTTGCACTTAGGGTCAATCTAGAGTTTCCAGTTCGACTAGTTCGAACATGGGAAGAACATGCAAAAAAAAAAAAAAGCACACAAACAGTAACAAGAGATTGAGATCACGAGAAAACAAGACAGAAAAAAAAACCAATGAATACCAATGAC
This sequence comes from Tachysurus vachellii, assembly GCF_030014155.1. Classification (NCBI taxonomy): domain Eukaryota; kingdom Metazoa; phylum Chordata; class Actinopteri; order Siluriformes; family Bagridae; genus Tachysurus; species Tachysurus vachellii. The sequence goes on along the minus strand of NC_083472.1, from coordinate 5,949,230 downwards.
AGAAAAATAAAGCCATGAAATAATTATAACTTTGGGTAAAGTAGACAAGGGGCACTGTGAAGCTGCAAACATCAGGTTAAATGTGATATAATGTAAATCAAGAGTCAGGTTTGTTTTGCAATTAATCACAGTTGAGTATAATCAAATGTGCTAGTGGGAAAGCACAAACAAATGCGTAGGACAGGGGGTTACTCCAGGATTAATTAATTAATTAGATAGATAGATAGATAGATAGATAGATAGATAGATAGATAGATAGATAGATAGATAGATAGATAGATAGAACATTTTTGTCATTGCATAGTACAGGTACACAGCAACGAAATGCAGTTTGGCATGTAGCAGAAGTGCAAAGAGTAGCAACTGTGCAAATAAACAAGTGCAGATAAATATGTAGTATATTTACAGCATATAATGTAAACATATGTACATCATGTAATATATATAGGTATATATGTAAACATATGTACAGCATGTAATATATATAGACATATGTACGGTAAATAAATATAAAGGCTATAGCAGCGCAGAGATGTGTGGACATGGTTGAAAAGTAAGCAAGATTGTGAGCCTGTGTATTCATTTATTGTAGTTATTTTAAAAATACCATGGACATGTCATCATGAGGGCTTTACTTATTTGTCCTGCTCTGTTGAATTAGACCCCTAGGGGGCGCTGCTGCTGAGCTGATTGTTGATAAGCAGCATAGATATCTACACCTAGATATCGCCATGGCTACGTTAGTTCATTGGAACGTATGCGTCAATAGGGCCGCCATCTTGGAACAGGGGACCCCCTCCTCTTTAATGCATCAGCGTCAATGTCGGCAAAGGTCTAACGGAAATAAAATCACGCTAAATCGTCATGAATGCGATTTTCTAGTTTTTTTCCCGGCATAATGTCATTAAATATGTCCTTAAGTGAAGTAACTTGATAAAATAGGATTCTGCTTGTGTTAAGTCCAGGACAATCTAATAAAATATGCTTGACAGATAAGGGAATCTTACAAAACTTACATAAAGTTGTGTCTTCGCCTTTAAGCAAAAAAAAACAACAAAAAACATTGGGTCAATTTTTAATGTCCTTATTAAGAGCTTCGGAATCTACAAACATTGTCGGTTTTCCTAACTGTCAAAAACTAATGGGTAACTAGCATGGATTAGCTGCGGTCGTTAACCAAGGACTGAAACAAACCAACGTAACCAGAAATATAATGTCGTAACACTCAATATCCTAAAACACATTCTCACCTGTGAAATGTAATCCCTGTCTGGTTTTTAGATTTCGTTCATTTGAACATCCAAACGCAGAACAGAAGTCCTACATCGTCCATGAATTCGAAGTACAAGACCCCGTTCCAAGATGGCGGCGGGTTTGACGCATTTTTAGAACCCCAAGGCGACATCTAGTTGTAGAGATCTATGGTTTATTGCTCTGTGTTGAAAGATTGTGATTATAGATCCACTTGTAATCACAAGTTTAAAGCAGCTGTCCTGTCCAGTCTTTTATTTATGCTCTAATATGACCGAAAGCGAGATTTCTTCTAGAGAAGTTTATCTTTGATCTAACTGGCCACCTAAACTGCAAACCAAGTGGGCGGGGCAAACTATAAAGGCTTCGAAAACATTAATAAAGCTGTTAAATATTTGTCTTTTCCTTCTGCTTACTGTATAACGTTTAGCCTTTTTTTCTGGACTGAATAATTTTAGTGTAAAGTGTACGTGTACCGATTAAACACACATTTTCCTGAACATTGTGGATCTCATTACGTATTCAGTAGCATTGCATCATGGGTAATGTTAAACTGTTTGGTTTCTTAGTAACTAGTCAACCACACGACTTTATATGTAATAAATCTAACGTTATTTTTGCAGTATGTGTAAACTGCAGTGTTTTAGTACCAGATGTTTATGTAACGATTATAGCACTGTTCTTTACCGTGATGGTAAACGGTGTGTTCGGTGGTGTAGTCTCTAGCTGTTGGAGGTGTAATTCATACTTACCTGGCAGGAGAGACACCATGATCAAGAAGGTGGTTCACTCAAGGCGAGACTCAGCCATTGCACTCAGGCTGTGTTGACCTTTGTGAATTCCCCAAATGTGGGAATCTCAACTGCATAATTTATGGTAGTGGGGGACTGCGTCCGCGCTCTCCCCTGATATCTACAGTATTAAAGATAGATTCACTTTTATTCTATTTGTTTTAATAGTTTATATCTTACATCTAGTTCATCAAGAGAACGGACTATTTTATATATATATAATAGCCAGATTACAGCTGTTATAGCTATATTTAAAGAAAGCATGTCAAGGATGAACAAGTACAAGAATCATAAACAGTGTAGATAAAGTAATTAGACATGTAATACTTTTATCAGTTATTTTCTCATGTTTAAGTTGTAATAAGTGAAATGTCTTTATTTGGAACAGCTTCAGTAGAAATTGTAGTTTGATGTATTTGCACTGTGATGTTTATCAACACGAGTGACATTGTAACTGCACGGAATCCTTATAATAAAGTTTATTTCATCACGTATTTTTGTGTGAGAATGCTTTGTGTTCCTCGTTATTTCTTTACATTTATATCTGATGATATTGTACTATGGTTAAGTCCTGTGTGATTGGTGGTGAACGGGATTTGCATACGCGCTGTGTGATTGGTGGTGAACAGGATTTGCATACGCGCTGTGTGATTGGTAGTGAACAGGATTTGCATACGCGCTGTGTGACTGATTGGTAGTGAACAGGATTTGCATACGCGCTGTGTGACTGATTGGTAGTGAACTTGATTTGCATACGCGCTGTGTGACTGATTGGTAGTGAACAGGATTTGCATACGCGCTGTGTGATTGGTAGTAAACGGGATTTGCATACGCGCTGTGTGATTGGTAGTGAACAGGATTTGCATACGCGCTGTGTGACTGATTGGTAGTGAACAGGATTTGCATACGCGCTGTGTGACTGATTGGTAGTGAACTTGATTTGCATACGCGCTGTGTGACTGATTGGTAGTGAACAGGATTTGCATACGCGCTGTGTGATTGGTAGTAAACGGGATTTGCATACGCGCTGTGTGATTGGTGGTGAAAAGGATTTGCATACGCGCTGTGTGATTGGTGGTGAACAGGATTTGCATACGCGCTGTGTGATTGGTGGTGAACAGGATTTGCATACGCGCTGTGTGATTGGTAGTGAACTTGATTTGCATACGCGCTGTGTGATTGGTAGTGAACAGGATTTGCATACGCGCTGTGTGACTGATTGGTAGTGAACAGGATTTGCATACGCGCTGTGTGACTGATTGGTAGTGAACTTGATTTGCATACGCGCTGTGTGACTGATTGGTAGTGAACAGGATTTGCATACGCGCTGTGTGATTGGTAGTAAACGGGATTTGCATACGCGCTGTGTGATTGGTGGTGAAAAGGATTTGCATACGCGCTGTGTGACTGATTGGTAGTGAACAGGATTTGCATACGCGCTGTGTGACTGATTGGTAGTGAACAGGATTTGCATACGCGCTGTGTGACTGATTGGTAGTGAACTTGATTTGCATACGCGCTGTGTGACTGATTGGTAGTGAACAGGATTTGCATACGCGCTGTGTGATTGGTAGTAAACGGGATTTGCATACGCGCTGTGTGATTGGTGGTGAAAAGGATTTGCATACGCGCTGTGTGATTGGTGGTGAACAGGATTTGCATACGCGCTGTGTGATTGGTGGTGAACAGGATTTGCATACGCGCTGTGTGATTGGTAGTGAACTTGATTTGCATACGCGCTGTGTGATTGGTAGTGAACAGGATTTGCATACGCGCTGTGTGACTGATTGGTAGTGAACAGGATTTGCATACGCGCTGTGTGACTGATTGGTAGTGAACTTGATTTGCATACGCGCTGTGTGACTGATTGGTAGTGAACAGGATTTGCATACGCGCTGTGTGATTGGTAGTAAACGGGATTTGCATACGCGCTGTGTGATTGGTGGTGAAAAGGATTTGCATACGAGCTGTGTGATTGGTGGTGAACATGATTTGCATACGCGCTGTGTGATTGGTAGTAAACAGGATTTTCATACGCGCTGTGTGATTGGTAGTAAACAGGATTTGCATACGAGCTGTGTGATTGGTAGTAAACAGGATTTGCATACGAGCTGTGTGATTGGTGGTGAAAAGGATTTGCATACGCGCTGTGTGGTTGGTAGTCATAGATATCTATGGTTGGTAGTGAACAAGATTTGCATACGCGCTGTGTGATTGGTAGTGAACAGGATTTGCATACGCGCTGTGTGACTGATTGGTAGTGAACAGGATTTGCATACGCGCTGTGTGATTGGTAGTGAACAGGCTGTAGATTCTCTACTAATGATTACAGCGGAGTGTTTAGGTGACTGTGGACTCTGGACACAATGACAGCACAGAACTGTCTACACTGTGAACAATGAAACAATGAAATACAAACATAACTATCGATAGTCTATATTGTTTGATTAAAAAATATATATGTATTGTAAAACAATCTGGGTATCAGGATAGTATATACAGTATGTGTCTGTTTATTAATAAAGAAATATATTCCAGGTGTTTTATTTTAATTAAATAGATTTATTAAGGGGGGGAAAAGGCATAAAATAATAAAGACTTGGAAAAACAACACAGTAATCCAGTGTAGCAATAAAGTATTATTTCCTTCAGAAGAGGATTGTAAAGATTCTTAATAGATTACAAAAAATGAGGAACTCAACACAGCCAAACAGTTTAGACTTGGACTTGGACCTTACAGTGGGACCTGACTGCTCAGGCTTCAGGGTTATGTCTGATCTGTGTATACTGTTTTTGTTAAATAATGTATGTATTGTAAAACTATCTGAGTATCAGGCCTCATTGATAGTATATAAAGTATTTTTGTCTCTGCTTATTAATAAAGGAATATATGATTATATTAAATAAAATTGATTTATTGGAGGGTCATAACATGGGGAACACTCGAGGAAAAATAATACAGCAATACAGAATAGTAAGAACATGATTAAGATTGAAAAATCATAGCTGAAAGTATTTGCAAATTATACAATGAGATGCAACTAAGAAAAAGGATTATTATAGCTGACAATCAAAATAAAAAAGACAAATTGCAATTATATAAAAAAAAACCACAAACAATACTTTAAAAATGAAATAAATATGATTTGTTTTAAAACTAATTCGAATTGGTGTAGAGCAGAATAGAGGTCACTTTATTTCTTCTCTTCACTTTAATAAATGTAAAAGCGCTAACTGGGGAAGACGCACAAAAAAAAATCCCAAACATTTTAAAACATTACAGTTTATACATTTTTTTTGGTATCTTTTATGTCCCTGAGCTGGTTGGCTACAGAGTGTTCAGACTGTGAGAAAAGTAATAACACACTAATCAGACCTGAATGAACGACTTTGCCGAGTTTGATGTCAGTAGCTTGAAAGGTCTAGGACGAGTTACGGTTGGAAATGTTTGGTGTAATAATAATAATAATAATAATAATAATAAGCTCATAAAGCAAAACCAAACGGCTTTTTCAAGCTAACATAAGATCGTTACCAGAATCGTAGGTTGTGCAGAAACTATATAAACTAGTAAACCAGACCTTTAAAAAGGTGAGCGGTAAAGTGTAATTCTGCTTAATTTAAGCAAATATGAAATCAAAGTTTATAACAGTGTAACAACAATAACAACAACAACAACAACAACAAAAATCTAATACCATTTGTCCTGAATGCTCTGCTACGATTGTTAGGGGAAGATTTGCATACGCGCTGCGTGACTGGTAGTTTACAGTCAGCGTCTAGGTGACTGTAGACTCTCGACCAATTACAGTGCGGAAAAACTCTCTACACCCAATGTTTTGTTTTTTTTTACTTATAAACCCCTAATGTGTATCCATATATCCAGTGGTTTCATAATTCAAAGCTGGGAAGTTCCACTGATTTTCTGTTTAAGGCCATAGTCTTAAATAGTCTTAAATTTTCATTTCCTTCCTTGTATAATCCAATGTAGAATGAAGAAACAAATGAATCAGTTTGAATGAGTCTGAATAAATAGCAGGTTCTTCAAGCAAAGCTTTGTGTATGTACAGAGCCTGAGTAAATTTTCTTTTTTGGATTTAGGTCTTCCTACAAAACCTGAAAATGAATTTAAACACAACATCTCTCACTTGATTACAAAGGTCAGGTTTGTTGGCTGTGGAATATTTGCTTGCTTTACATCCCAGTAAAAAGCAGTTATAGTAAATATCACACTTGGAACATTGCTTGTCCAATCAGATTAGTGTACCAAGACTAATAGCTGTTGGTCTATAAAGTGTTTTACAGGGACAAATTCAACCAACCAATCAAATGTCAATTTCATAGTTTGGCCTCCAGAGGGCAGTGTGATTTTACATTAACACTCAAGTGTAGGAAACTTTTCTATGATGGAAGAGAAAACCACAGCTGTGGTGTGTTTAGTAGCGATGGCAAAGCTCTGCACACTGAAAATCCCTGTGTTTAAGGGCCATATATCCATTCAGATTCACTTTAGGACTTTTGTAGGTCACAGCTACTTGCATGTTTGCTGACGCTAATGAACAGTTTATATTTGGTGCTGTGTAAAAGGAAAAAGGTGTTTGGATAAAAAAATATCCATTATTTTTTATGTGCATGTGTAAGTTTCCCAAAGTGTCTCTCACTTCCTTCAACAGTGGACTTCAGAAGAAAGTGTTTTTCATTCACTTTGGAACAAAAGGCTGCTGGGAGAATCTTAAAATCCCCAGCACACAGATGTTTACCACATACTTACTCATACTACTTTCATCATGCAGCTTATTTGGTACTAAATTAAAAACTATTTCACAATATATGATCAACAACAAGAGTAGAGAAGGAGGTAGAAAAGACGGTGGAGGTAGAGAAGATGGCACATATGTACATTTGCCAGGACATTTTGTCCCCACTGAGATATTATAGCCTCTTACATATCCACACACACACACACACACACACACACACACACACAAAGTGGTGATTTGCTGAACTTGCTTATTATCCTTTGCAAATATCCAGTTGTATCTCCTGTGTTATTAAGGGCTTGCGGCGATCACTGTACAAAAGGAAGGTAGCAATAGCAAACAAGCAACTTTTCTACACACAGCTTATCAAGTGAATGCTCACGGCTGCCTGCGTCTGCCCCTGGAGTTTGAGCTCTGAAATTGAGTTTTAATTGGTTCTTCCTGCAGTACCACACACTTCAGCACAGGCTGGAATAAGCCCAGCGCTGAGGACAAACAGCATGAGTGTGTTTAACTTCCTACGTGACCAAAGACAAACCAACAAAGGTTAGAAATCATTCACCAGAAAAGACTACGCTGAAATAGATAATTAAATCTGCACTGGATACATCAGACATGACATTATGACTTATTTACTACAGTTCTACTTACCATAGCTATACATATTACAGTTTCAGGGGTCCCAGGTTGGGCTTGGGTTTTTTTCTGTGTGAAGCTTCACATGCTCTCCCTGTATCTGTCAGTTTCCTCCAGGTTCTTTGGTTTCCTCCTGTCAATCAAAAACAGGCTGGTAGCTTGACTGCAACTGGAACTAGGTGTGGATTAGTTTGTGCTGCAAATGACTAGTGTCTCATCAGAACTGCATTCCTGCCTCACACCTAGTGCTTCCTGATTAGGCTCTGGATAATTTGGTTACTGTAGATGAATGAATTAAAGCAAATGAATGAAATAAACACCAGCATTAATTAGGTTACTGATACTGTGTGCTTGTGCCATGGTAATGACATTAATATAGATAAAGAGGAAGTAAATTAGGCTTAATGAGGTTTATGTAAATTTTACTCTTGTTTTTTTGGATTAAACAAATTAGTTTTATTAAGCTAATCATTGCTAATAATTTTTTAGGTCAAATCCTTTAGGTGTAAATAACAGCACTGTACACAACCCCCATCTCAGGTCACCACAGACCAGATAGCACACAGTTTTATTCAGTTGTTCACTTTAGTCAATCGTGTGTTAACAGCTAACAACAACCCCAAAAATATATTTATACATGTCGATTTATCACTATGTTGCATGAAGGAAAGAGAATGTGGAGATTTAATAACCCATTAACGAGACGGTTTCACATTATACTCAAGGATGGCCGTGAGTCAGTGAATCAGTCATAGTGAGTCTGTCCTGGTGAATCATTCAGTAATTCAGTAACAATGAATCAACTGTGTTAGTGAATCAGTCACAGTGTGTTATTCAGTGATTCCATCACAGTGAGTCAGTCTGTTGATCAGTGAATCAGTCATAGTGAGTTGGTCCTGGTGAATCAGTCAGTAAGTCCTTCACAGTGAGTCAGTGTGTTAATCGCTGAGTATATTAGCCACAGTGAGTTAGTCTCAATGAATCAGTCAGTAATTCAGTAACTGAGTCAACAGTGTGAGCGAATCTGTCCCAATGGGCTAGTGAGTCAGTGAGTAAATGAGTCAATGTGTGTCAGTGAATCATTGTGCTAGAAGGTTAGATAGTGAATAACAAGTTAGTTAATAGCATGTCAGTAGGTAAATCAGTCATATTGGGTCAGTGTGAGAGTCAGAAAGTTTGTTGTTCAGTAAATCAGAGAATTAATGTGTGAGTCAGTGTGTCAATTGTGAATCAATTACAGTGAGTCATTGTATAAGTCAATCACTAAATCAGTAAATTGAAGTCAGTGTGTGATTCAGTATGCTTGCCAGTCAGTCATGATGAAACAGTGAGCTAATGTGTGATTCAGTAAGTGAATCAGTCACAGTGAATCAGTGTGTAAGTTAGTGAGGTAGTCTGTCAGCAATTCAGTCAATCATAGTGAATCACATTCAGTCAGTGGATTAGTTAGTATTCAGTTAGTTATATATTACCCCAAAAATATGATTAGGGGATGTTATAAAAAAGCAAATAAACAAGATACATTTACTCAACACATACTGTACGCTGGATACAAGGAATAACCTCTGTCTGCTTGGTGTGGTTGAAATCCTGTGTGACCATCTAAATCATGCTGAAATCACTTGGCTCTGATACCCTGTAGCTCATAACTGAGCTACCGACTGTCCATCCCTGTGGACAAACAGCTCCATGCGAGAGACACTGACACACACCCACATGCATGCACCTCTGCCACTAGCTTTTAGGTAAATTCAATTTGGGATTCAATTTCTCTTGCACTGGAGGTAATGTGCTTGTCGTGTTCAATAAGAGATTGTTTCCCCAGTGAAGAGCTGTTTCAGTATACTAATAAGCTGCTTTGATAGGGTTATCCTCTGCGTAGAAAAAAAATATTAAAATATTCCAAGACACAAACAAAAAACACATTGGAAAAAAAAAACCCTCAGTTCATATCCTTCAGGAACATAAGATCCTGTTTTTCTTTGTTCTCACATATCCTGAGATCAGTGCCGATTTATGTTTGCCATCCACAGAACTAATCACAGGCCAGCGTGCAGATCTGTATTGACCTGCGGCCACTCGCATTAAAACCTATTGAGTTTAGAGCTACAGTGATTGAGCTCCCTAAAGAGCCGAGCTTTAGTGCAGGCTAAATTCATTGCTGTGCCTTTTAAGGATGGATCTGTCACAGGCAGCACACAATCAATAGGCAAACTGACTGCTGCCTCTGTTACGCGTCTAAAGCTTTTATGCACATGACAACCTTTTTCCTCAAATATGCAGTGGCTTAAAAGTCATGAGATACTCGACCTCAGAGTAATGATTAAATATGGATCGGTGGATAAACAGGTACTAATAAATATCACATGCTGTATTTTTATTTTGAGAATAAGTCTCAAGATTCACTGAGCTTAAAAATAGTAGTCTTAATGCCTGACCCAGTAAACCAGGATGAAGATGTATTTATTGATAGAGACTTCAGAGCACGTCTAAGTCGCTCTGGATAACAGCGTCTGCCAAATTGTCACTGTGAATGTAAACAGCCTCACAGTATCACGCTTTCTTCAGCAGCAGCTGATCTGTATGTGTACGGTACGTTTCCTAATTGATAAATTAGCTTGCATGATCAAACCAGTCAAAGACTGGTGATTGAAAAAAAAATCAAGCATCAGGAAATATTACAGTATCTATCAAATTTATTTACCTCCTCATCCTACCTCTAAAAAAACACACATACTAGCATACATCGCCAACTCAAACATTTTCAACCATCACACAATCTGTCCTGCATGTAAGAGTCTGTATAACTGTGAGAAACCGAGAAACTGTGTAACTCCCCTTTAAGAGGTCATTTTGTATTGTCAACATAATCATCATCATCATCATCATCGTCATCTTCTGTTGAACAGTGATCCTTCCCATTGAACAGTGGTCTGCGGTCATGTGGGACACATGGTCTGATCCTCTGCCAGCGATTTGGAGGCCATATGATGTGAGATGCTCTGCCATGGAGGAGTCCGAGTGAAACCTGTAGAAAGGCAATCCTGTTTACTGACCTTTATATATATATATATATATATATATATATATATATATATATATATATATATATATATATATATATATATAAAACAAAACATTCCCAAAATGCTTCAAACTCACCCAACTGAACTAAACTAATTTGACTGAATAGTGAGACCGAAGATAAAATCTGTAACCTACGTTAGAATTAAATTATATGGGGAATGTTTAATTTAGCTCTGTTTGTGTTGTGCTGCTAGTGATGAACTCCTCATGCAGAATTTAAGATGTTATGGTGTTCAAACAGCATCTTTAATCTTTAATAGTGTGCGAGCACGGTAAACCTGAGCATGCAGAGCAGAGCGGCATCAGTCATTAACATTAATAATGAGTTCAAGGTGCCGTGCATAGCAGCTCGAAAGCGATGTGTTAGTGAGAAGTAAGAAGAGTGAATGTCTCAGCGCTCGCAGAAATGAAATGTTCTCTTTCATGTGGGACAGTTTCTCAGCTTTCTCGTGTCACAGCATGTCTGCAGACTGTTGATTAATTACGATAAGTTCCTAATATTCAGGCGAGTCACAACGATTTCCCAGTACTATTAATTAGAGTCAACAATTAGATCTGACTTTTCTCAGTTTGTGTAAGGATATATATCTAAATTTATTCTGTAATCTATGAACTAGGTAATTCTTTTTTTATTAAATTCAGTAATTTAGGTGAAATTTGATCGCTCTCACTAGAAGTCTTGTAAATGACAAGATGTCGTACCATTGTAGAGAAAAGTACATTATATATTTCTATACTTCTTGCTTATTATCCAATTACCTATTTGTGAATTTTTGTAATAAAACTATATTACTATAAACTATAAGTTTACTTCAATACATATTTAAGCCATGGTTTGTGTTAAAAGGCGAATGTTATTTACTGTATGTTCAATGACAATTAATTGCTCTATGTGCATTATAACACTTCTGTTACGTTTCTATTCTTAAAGTGAAACATTAACAGGTCAACAGAAAAATCTTTCATTATCATGACATACATACAAGTTGCTGTTGTTGCTGCTTATATAGTCGTCAGATCTTTAAATGATGTATAGCATTCCCAAGTGATTAACTTTTATTTACTGGCAAATGTGTAATAATAATATTAGCCTTCTGTTAAGGCTCATTCTGGTAAAGCTGTTAGAGCCGCCTGGCGTTCCATCACTCCATGTTTCACATTGTTCTTTGCTAATAATGGAGGTGATATGAGCAGTTTAGCAAACATCACGATGACCAAGGTTTTATTGCACTATTTACAACCGGTGCTCTCGAATAAATCGTATCTCTTTGTACTCTTGCCATTCATTGTGTGCAGGAAAGAGAGAGAAAGAGATGCAATTTAGACAGTGTAGCCTAGCCATAAATTCCAAATCCTCAAGCATCAACAGCAGAGGAATTCATATCTGACCTTGGTTTTACTCATTTAAAACGGGTTTTTGCTCAGAACCGGGTTCTTGAGAACATCCCTATCACTCACACAGTGTCACATGGGGCAGCTGTGCCTGGAGGGGAGACAGAGCTCACTGCCTTCATTTAAACACAGCTAGCAGACACTTGTGATTGGCTAAGCTAATCACCCCGACAGCAGAGCAATTATACTTTCATGGACTCTGGGCAGAAAAGAAAAAATCCAGCTCTTCAGGAGTTGTAAAGTACAAAAATATTTTATACATTCATATCTAGAGAACTCTGAAAACTTGTGAGTTCGAGCTTTGAGAGACTAGACAATAATAATTTTAGATAATGCTTAAGACATTTAATCACAATTAAAATTGGTTTAAGCAATTATTTAGGCATAAAATAATACACTTCATCTACAGTATCTAAGAGAAAACAGGCTCTCACAACAGACCACTGCACCACCTGGGACCACGAGTTCTATACCTTCTAAAGTGATTGCACATGCTCTTTACTGTTCTTTAGCTTTAAGGATCAACCAGAGCCAATTCAATGTGAAGTAATCAATCTGGCAACAGACAAGCGAGAGCCCAATGTTTTGGGCAGCTGAGAAAGCCAGACAAAGCTCCAAGTGCTTACTGCTCTCTGAATAGCTCTGTTTGGAGGATTTGTTTGCAAATACCTGGAAAGGCTGGAAAGGATAAACTAAACAGGGGGTTAAGGGGACGCAGAGGTCTCCGAGTCTTAGTACCATAGTATAATATCACAACTAAACCGAAAACAAATAAACTCCTAAACCCTGTGATGAAACACAATAGGCCATGATTGAGCTTCAGCTAATGGTAACTTTGGGATGTAGTTAAGGTGCTGGACTAACAATCGCAAGGTTGTGAATTCAATTCCCACATCCAAAAGGGTGCCGTTGCTGCCACAATAAAAAAGTGTTTTTTATTTCTTGTATGTCTCAGTGATTTGATAATGATTAACATATTCCTCTATTCCTTTTATTTACAATTAATCCAGCACAATGTTCGCAAAGCAAGGAAGCTATCACTTTTTGTCCTCATCAGCCCTCTTCTGTCTTTCTCTGGAAGTTAATAAGACAGGAAAGAAGTAGTTTGTTGAAAAACTGCAGCTGGGAAACCACAATTTAAAGGATCAGCTTTACCTCTGACTGTTACAGTGAACTTTACCTCTGACTGTTACAGGGAACTTTACCTCTGACTGTTACAGTGAACTTTACCTCTGACTGTTACAGGGAACTTTACCTCTGACTGTTACAGGGAACTTTACCTCTGACTGTTACAGTGAACTTTACCTCTGACTGTTACAGGGAACTTTACCTCTGACTGTTACAGGGAACTTTACCTCTGACTGTTACAGGGAACTTTACCTCTGACTGTTACAGGGAACTTTACCTCTGACTGTTACAGTGAACTTGACCTCTGACTATTACAGTGAACTTTACCTCTGACTGTTACAGGGAACTTTACCTCTGACTGTTACAGGGAACTTTACCTCTGACTGTTACAGTGAACTTTACCTCTGACTGTTACAGGGAACTTTACCTCTGACTGTTACAGTGAACTTTACCTCTAACTGTTACAGGGAACTTTACCTCTGACTGTTACAGTGAACTTTACCTCTGACTGTTACAGTGAACTTTACCTCTGACTGTTACAGGGAACTTTACCTCTACTCAGTCATATAAAAAAACATGTAAGTGGCTATGGATGAGGACAGCCAAATGCTGTAAATGTAAATTACTTATGTTGTGGAAACTAATGATCGTGGCACAGTTCCAGTGCAACCAAATTCACAGGTAGTATCAAGTTTGGTACCGTGGTGAGCTTCCTGGTCCACATGACAGCTTTTTTTGACCAATTTTTCATGCAAACACTGTTACAGAGCTTAAACATGTGAAAGCCTCCTTAGAATGAGTGCAGTAATAATAACCTTTAATTCACCTTTATGGCACATCTGGCACAGAAAATGAATCAATGAATCAATGAATGCTACTGTCACAGAAAATGAATCAACACCTTCTAATCAGTCAAAAAGGAAAGTTCAGCATATAGCTGTGCTGTAAGGTGCATTAAATAAGACAAAATCACTGCACTGCTGTGACCTTTAAAAAGAGGCACCCCGTGTTAGTCTTAATTACACACTTTTTACAAACATAAAAACACCAGGCAGTGTTTAAAAGCTAACATTTAAACCCTTTATTTCAAGGTTAAAAATGAAGCCTTACATCCCACAGCTGCAGCCCCACCAACACACACATAAACATATACGCACACACACACGCACACACAACCCCCACCTCACCCCATAATGCATCAAGTCAAGGTGAAACTGCAGTCCACAATAAAACGGCAAAAACAAACTGCCCGAAACATCCAGCAGGTATATTTCTCCAGTGATATACGACCTGACAGTGTTTTGGCGAATATGTCTAACATACCACTGTACGATGCGGTCTGTGTGTAGGAGAGCAAGTGCAGCAAGCATTCTGAGGAATGGATGTGCACCGGTAATAAAAGAGACACCATGAGAAGCTTATTCATTTACTTCCAGACAAGAACCATCATTTAAAAATGGGCAAGAAGACAAAAATACAGCGACGTTTCGCAGAGCCACAGGCTGCACAAAAGGACATTTGAAATTCAGACACAAACTCTTGTTGCTGTAAAAACAGCCTCTGACCATAAACACCGGTCCTTAACATGAGCAACACAACATCTAAAATCTTCCTAGAAAAAAAAAAATCTGTCAGTTGATACAGTAACTGTTTGAGTAGGGATGAAAAGAGAAGAGGGCAAAGTGACAGAAAAACACTGTTCTTTTCAATAATACATTTAAAGTGTGTGTGTGTGTGTGTGTGTGTGTGTGTGTGTGTGTGTGTGGTGTCAGTATAGCGCACAGCGTGGGCGAGGTGGCAGAACAGTGCATGACTGTAAACAATGTCCTCAGGAAGCAGCTATCTCTGTGTTCCCTACATTTTTCATACCCTTCTTCTGGAGCCATCTATAGAGGTGACATATGTCAATGACGTGTTTGTGTTTGACCAATTCAGAGGTTCCAACTTTGCTATTAAAAAAATTCTAGCAGGCAGAGAGATAAAAAATAATTTCACCCCCCAAAAAAAAGCCCTAGTGAATGTTGGTAGAAAAGAAAGATAATTTTTTTTTCAGATGTGCGCCAAGCAACAGAAAAACAGCGAGAAAAAGTTGTGTGATGGGCTACAGAATAATAAGCAGCTCCTCCATTTCTTAATCTGCAGTCTCAAACAGTCCCATTGCTTCCCATTTTTTCTACTGGTTTACAGACAGCGTTGCCAAGTTAGGATTGTTTCACTAGATCTGGTGATTATTTAGACACCTTTAGCAACCTTATTTTACAAAATACTTCATTTCATAGAAATATAATGCCTAATAAAAAGATGGAAGCAATTGTCCTGTACTCAATATGGCTCTCCAGATCTTATTACAGCTTCTGGTCACTGATCATCTCATCACTGATCACTATTGTTCTCTATATTCAATCACTGATCACTACTGTTTTCAACATCCAATCACTGATCACTACTGTTTTCAACACAACATTCAATCACTGATCACTACTGTTCTCTTCATCCAATCACTGATCACTATTGCTTTCAACATCCAATCACTGATCACTATTGTTTTCAACATCCAATCACTGATCACTATTGTTTTCAACATTTCAACATCCGATCACTACTGTTTTCAACATCCAATCACTGATCAGTATTGTTCTCAGAATACAATCAATGATCACTACTGTTTTCAACATCCAATCAATGATGACTATTGTTCTCAAAATACAATCACTGATCACTACTGTTTTCAACATCCATTCACTGATCACTACTGTTCTTTACATCCAATCACTGCCCACTATTATTCGCTACATCCAATCACTGATCACTATTGTTTGCTACATCCAATCACTGATCACTATTATTCTCTACATCCAATCACTGATCACTATTGTTCGCTACATCCAATCACTGATCAAAATTGTTTTCAACATCCAATCACTGATCACTATTGTTCTCTACATCCAATCACTGATCACTATTATTCTCTACGTCCAATCAATGATCACTATTGTTCGCTACATCCAATCACTGATCAAAATTGTTTTCAACATCCAATCACTGATCACTATTGTTCTCTACATCCAATCACTGATCACTATTATTCTCTACGTCCAATCAATGATCACTATTGTTCGCTACATCCAATCACTGATCAAAATTGTTTTCAACATCCAATCACTGATCACTATTGTTCTCTACATCCAATCACTGATCACTATTATTCTCTACGTCCAATCAATGATCACTATTGTTCGCTACATCCAATCACTGATCAAAATTGTTTTCAACATCCAATCACTGATCACTATTGTTCTCTACATCCAATCACTGATCACTATTATTCTCTACGTCCAATCAATGATCACTATTGTTCGCTACATCCAATCACTGATCAAAATTGTTTTCAACATCCAATCACTGATCACTATTATTTTCATCATCCAATCATTGATCAATATTTTTTAACATCCAATCACTGATCACTATTGTTTTCCACATCCAATCACTGATCACTATTGCTCACATCAAGTAATAATTGATAATTTTTTTCCAAACATTGTTTGTCCCACCCACAAAACCATTTTAACAAAACATGTATTGATATGCAAAAAATTATAATATACTGAAGTTGCAAAAGTTTATTACATCATCTGTAGACTTCTAATAGCATATTGCCTGTACATTACTGTAGGTACCTTTACGTAACAAGGGCTGGAAAAAGTGGAACTGAAAGTAACTGCTAAACCGAATCAAATGCATATCTGTTGGACAAAGTTTATTAGAGACTGGTCTGATTACCCTACTAAACCATCCCTGTTAGCACCTCTGCCAATTCTATATTACATGGAATACAATTTTCTCACTATCACAAATAAAAAGCAAGAAAGTAACAATAGATTCACCGGTCCAAAGGTGTTGCTGTCAAAGCTGTGTCCTTGATGGTCGCCCTCGATCCACAGATGTCCATCTGGAACTCTCACGTAACGGTTTTTATATCCCAGAGTCCTGCAAACAGTCAAACAACATGGAGTTAAACTTCCCTGTAGCATTTAAACAGAAAGATACTCACTCAGTCTTCCTAGAAACAACTCATACGAAAAACAATGTTTCTGATAGCTAACCCTTATCTAAAACACAATATCCCTTTTGCCACCGACATTAATTTTGGATCAATAATCGACAACAGTAAACCAAGAATATTCTTGGCTTTTCCAGTTGAGTCTGTGATGTGCTGCTGTCTCTTATCTGTAGTGGTGCTTTGGGGGGGACCCTGGTCTAATTGGTCAGGGGTCAAGAGGCTGCTGATATGAGCAGAAGGAACAGGAGAAAAGACTTTCCGCTCAGGCAACATGAAATACACCAACCACAATTACAGCTGAAATTGTTGCATGACTAGAATGTAACCCATCGAGAGGTGTCAAGTGTCACCAATCACCAACAGACATAGACCAGAAGAATCCTGAGCAAGGTGAATTGCTTTGTATGAACTGGACTACATTAATCCGGTTTTAGCTACAAAAACATTGACTAGTCCATGACATTTCTAAAAACATACAGATACAGGCCAAGAGGCTCAGCGAGAAAATGTGATCTCAATGACCGTGGCATGGTTGCTGGTGCCAGACAACAACCAGCTTGAATATTTCAGAAAATGTTGATCTGGTATTTTTTTTTTCCGCATGAAAATCTCTAGATCTTACACAAAACAGTGCAAAAAAAAAGAAGCAGTTCTGTGGGAAGTTGACAAGAGAGGTCAGAGGAGAATGTCTGGTTCTCGCTGACAGGAGGCTACTGTAGCTCCAATAACCACTCTTTATAACCACGTTGAACAGAATGCATAACAGTTCGAGTCTTGAGGTGGATAATCTACACCAGCAGAAGACCATATTGTGTCCCTTTTCCTATCAGCCAAGAACAGGAATCTGAGACTACAGTGGTCACAGACTCACAGAAACTGGGCAGCTGAAGACTAAAAACAGGCCAAATGATATACATCAGTAGATAGAAAGACATTGAAGAAGAAGAAGTAACAGAGCATTATTTCTGCAGAGAACATAAATGTCTCCTATCTCTTTCTTTGTAGGTTTATGTTCGGCTAAATGAAACGAGGCAGAGCCGTATTTTGCCTGCAGGCCTTGAGACTGACACCTGTGGCCTAATCGTTTAGTTGCGAACAACAAAAACAACTGATATAAGAAGAGAACATTTTCTTGCTGTGTCTTTAAATACAGCCAGAAGCATTTTGCCCAATAATCAATACTCAGTCCTTCATTAAGAAGACACTATTAGCTAATTAGAGCTCAACATTTCAAAATCAGCTCGGGCAGAAATCCTGAGCTGTAGTGCTACTGGAATATGAGTGTTTATAAGACGAATTTAAATATTATCTAAGATGATTGGTGCATCTTTATATTTTTGTATTAGAAGAAGTAAAACTAATCAGAGCTGATTAATGGCAGTGGATGAAATGTAGTATTAAGTAATAACACAAAAACAACTGTACTCTTACACATGGGTCAGAGAAGAAAAATGATTAGTAAAGAGTAATACTTGTATTTTATAGGCTATGATTCAACATATAATCATTAGTAATAATGTTTCTAGAAAATAAAAATCAATTATTTAACTGTATAATATAGTTTGGCTATCCTATCCTAGCTATTGTTACTATTAACATGGATTAAGCATTTAATGTTGTTTATTTATGGTTGTTATTGTAGCAGATGTGTACTCGATTAGGGATCAATTTCAGTCGGTTCCAAAGCAATGTAAAATATATTATAAAATAAATGAAGATAAAATGACTGATCCGATAGGACCGTTAGTGTAGATATGAATGGAAAAACATAGCTTAAACGCAGGAGGAGAAAAGATTTTTAAGAGCCTGCATCAAGGTCTTTTCAAAAAATAATGAAGAGCATTCAGATACGTGTTACAGACGTTTCAACAGTTTTTGAATTTCAATGGGTTTTCTGTTTTGTGGCTGGCTGACTGCATGTGGGACTATACTGCATTAGCACTCATTGTGCATGGCGTAAATGATTTCTCACAGACTGCACAATAAGCTTTCCGGACATTTTTATCAACAACATCTGAAAATCTTCTAGCTATTTATCAGAAAACTTTGCATCCCTCCGTTTTGCAGAAACTCGCACTCTCATAGGTACTGTTTTATTTTCTAACTAAAGCTTGTAATTTAGTCCTTTGACAGCTGTACGGTTGCGTTCAGCTTGCAAAAAACAAAACAAAACAGTGTCACTCATCTCACATGAAACGGTGGCAAGAAGCCTAAAGAAGCATTATACGGTGGTTCTGATCTAGTGATTTGATTGGAGGAGAGGCAGTGATGATGTGCATATGAGAGCAATTGTTCTGTATATCAGAGCGCTTTCAGGTGTGCAGATACCATCGCTGATTACACAACAGGTAACAAATATGGATGCGGTTATGAAAAAGGCATTAGATTGAAGTTATGAATAGCAGTCAGATAAGAACGAGGGAGAAAAAGAAAAGGGGTCCGACTTCATCTGTGTAAATCAGGAATACTGATATAAGCAAGTCTGCAGCCGGGAAACGGTTGATGTGTTGCTTGGCAACACTTTTGTTAACTAATGGAATCATAACCGACCTATTTGTGTTGGCGGAGCTGAAAGGTAATCACAGCCAGGCCAATATCCAGCATCACGGCACTTCTGTCATATTGTTTTCTGAGATTTATAAGGCTCCACAAAACAATGCCATTACACAGACAGGCTGCGTTCAAATGTAAACAAATACTCTGGTTAGATTGAGTCTGATTAATATGCCTTTTTTTACTTTCTAATGCTATTTATACTGCAGTGCTGATAAATTCTCAGTTCTGATTGGTCAGAGTGTGTTGATTCATTTTCTATAACACTAGATCTGACAGTAGTGCAGGCTGCCAGGCAATCACAAGTTCATATCAAGGCACTCGTTACTGTTTCTATAGTAACAACGTACACACAGGAGTACGCTCCACATGAATGTATAATAAATATGTGCAATTGTTGACTTTTTCATGTCAGCAGTCTCCGGTGTCAACACTTTGTAACCTGCAAGCTGTAACTTTTAATTTTACAACCCAGAAAGGTGTTTATGACGGAGGACGAACTGTAATTGTGGAGTAAGAGGAATAAAACACTATTTTCTGTTACTGGAAAATATTCAACTTCATTTTGGTGAAAAACAATTCATATATAATCTACATCTGTTTATAGATTGGGCACATTTTGTGTATTGGTAATTACTGTAAGAAATAAAAAATGCGTAGTGTAAAAATAAGACGATGATGGTGAAGATCTTAATGAAGAACAAGAAGTTTATTCCAGCATAGCAGTGACAAAATACATGACGTACTTTGGGTTCATCGGAGTCAACAAGAACCCAGAGCAAATCCTGCTCAAGCATTATATACAGTTTTCCCTTTTGGTAATTTAAATGAAGTTCCGCCAAGAATGTGTGTTGAGTGTAAGAATTGAATGTCTCCCAAATGGCTGGGCTACACCTTGTTGTCTAGCTGATTGTCTTTAAATGTTAATCATGGTCACGTACACCTTGTCTTGGTATTGTTACAGTTGTTATCAACCAAGTGGTCACTTTAAATGGTAATCGCAGTCACGTAAACCCTTTGTTCATGGTGATGCTTAATGTCCTGCTGCCGTTCCCATATTTATAATTGAATCAAGTTTATACGTTTAGAGCCCTAAACGTATTACCTTATGATACTTAAACCTTTTTAGGAATGAGCTCTTTTAGATGTGTATCCTTGAGTGGAATTTGGGTGCAATTTCTGTAATTTCTTACATTACCATATTTATAGTGTATATTTTGCGTATTGTTTTGCAGTGTAAATTATTGCATTTATTTGATTGTGTGGTTGATTTGATTTCATCATGACATATGGGCAAATCTTTTAGTATATACTTTAGAGTAATTACAATATTCTTTAATGCAAACAACATATGTTTAGTCTATTACATAAGCTGGTGGGTAATGTTGATTAAGTGTTCATTAAAAGGTGAACTATGGTCAACTCGAAATTCCTACTCGGAAAGTCAGGAAGGTTTCGTCCACTGCAGAGTGAAGTCAAGACGTCAGCAGCATCAACAGTAAATAAAAATATAACTTTGCTATGTTAAATCATATAATAATATTTACTTTAACTCTAAAACACTGACCATAACATAGAGTTCCCTGCTTGGAGAAAGTAAATATATCATAAATTCATGATCAATAATGGCTGGTGACGTGAACGACAGTGACCGTTGTTGTCTAGATGTGGGCGTGTCCAGAGACATGACAAAGCTAACGGCGCAGCGACTACTAATGGGAGCGAGGACAGTAGAGTGCACGTAATCTGTGGCAAAAGCACCCACTGCATCTCCTTCATCTCATATGATATGATGCAGATACACACTGCTGAATTTTATACTCAAACACCAAACACCCCTCCAGAATGTTTCATTTTAGCGACAAGAAAACTGATTTGGAATGCTAAGTTGTCACCCGCTGATAAACATTATTACCATGGCAACCAGTAGTAGGAACGCCTGCTGGCGTCTTCATAATACAGCAACTGGAGACTAGCAGTGATAACATCACTGTAAGTGTGAACGTAGTATAACAAAAAAACACTTTCAAAGATGTGGCCATTTTTCCCCACTCTGCAGCTCCGACATGCCAAACTCAAAACTTATGGCTTTCCAAGTTCATACTTTTGAGTCAAAAGCAGCATAATAAAGTATAATGCATCGATTTAATTCTAGTCCATTTAAATGTAGTTTATTGTGTGTTATTATAATCCGTTAATAATTAGAATCCTGTGTAAACAATGTTCTGTAATAACTCTAAGATGATTGTGTAAAATGTTAGAATTATCACAGGGTTTGGAACGGTTACAATCATTTTTGGTTTTCTTAGACACTAGGGTGATTTTGTTGAGCAGATCTGTCAGTTAATTATGATACTGTTAATTATAAATAATAAATGATAAAAAAAACCCAGACTGCTTAATGCTACTAATACGGTATTGTTGTGATACGGTTCGGATATCTTGCATCCTCTAAATATGCTTTTTTTTCACTTAGATTCAAGTTCAGAGCTTAAAGCATGACGGTTTTAATTGTTATTAAACTTTATAGCTTTTGCATAAATATATCAATATATCAGAATTTTTACTGTGTAAACATTGTGTACTTTTATTGTACGCGTGCACTGCGGACCCTGATTCCGCTGACAAATATTCTATTAAATAATTAAATAATTAAATAACCTTCTCTAACAAAAAAAACACCCTCAAAACACAAGGTTTATTTCTCAACAAGGAAATTATACAGAAATGTTTAGAGAATATCAGCAAAACCCTGTGTACCAGGACAATACACCACGCTCAGCTCACTCTTATTAACTTCTCCGAGCTCTGTGTGTAATTGCAGGCACCTAAAATAAAGTGTTATGCAACGTTCTGTGGACATCATAGTGGAAAAGGCGCACAGATGGAACCTTTAGTAAATGGCACTGCTGTCAATTGCAGGGGTCTGAGGAGTCATTAAATCGCTCCTTTCAGCCATCGCAGGGAGAAAAAAAAAGCATCCATTTCCGCCAAACTCCCCCACGTATCTCTGAACCATCACAAAGGTAATCAGTTTCACAGAGCCATCAGCGCTGCCTTTTCAGCTGCCGATCCAAAGATCACCTTGGGATGTGACACTGACGAGCCTGGGCGATTTAATGAGCGCTGCGAGCTTCAGTGTGCATTCACAGCCTGAGCAATTCAGACCGGGTTATTATGCGTGATCATAGATTTTATGTGTTTTTTTTCTCTCCTAAGTGGCTACAGAGACATAATGCAGTGGCTTTAATAGTCATTCATCAATCCATGGTGAGGCTTTAAGTGAATTAATTACGTTCTATTACCGGACAGCCGTCTGTACAGACGCCTCTAACGGTCTGACGTCAGGACGTTACGTTACAGAATAACAATGATATCACCCAAAAATGAATAAAAAATAAATAAATAAATAAATAAAAAAGTTTACTGACTTGATGAAGTCTCCCTCGAGAGCAATGACTCGCTTGATAATTTTCTGTTTTGGGTTCTTGGGAGACCTGAAAAAAAGAAATAAATTGAGACATTAAGCTATTGTTAAATATCTTGATTAGAATGATTCAAATCTCAATGATAAAAGGAACAAAAGGCAAAAGAAGTGATAACGACAACAAACTTTATAATATTAAACGATAATTAAAGAAGTTATATATTTATATTTAGTGCGATTGTCTATTTTCTTTTCTAGCCTGACACATAGCAAATGAATTTCTCCTTTCATCTACCTCCATTAGTTCCTCAAAATATGGCGCTGACTCAGTAGAAAGACAGAAATCTAGATTAAATGTATGGATTAAAATTATGGATTAAATGTAGGATGGTCAAAGTTTGAGGTCGTAGAAATGTCCGTTTTGGGTTCATTAGAGGAAGTCTGGCAACAAATGGTTTATACAGAGATTTTCAAGGTCACATTACAATAAAGAGACGAGGGGAAAGAAATAGTGAAGGCAAACCAAAAGAAGAGCTACTGATCTCAGAGAGCAGTAAAGCCAGTGAATTCTGATGAAGTTAAAAGTTAGATGAAGCTGTCTGGTTGGAAAGGCAAAATTCTAAAGATACGAGCCTAAACCATTAGAAAGCTGGAAAGCTTAAAAGCTAGTATAAGAGGTGGGGTTTCTGAATTGACAGACATGCAAACACACCTCCTTGTCCTGATTGGTTGACTACAGACTTTCCATGGACCAGAGTTTCTCCTTTGAGGAGATTTTTTGACGCTACCAAAATGTGTCAAGCCAAATATTACAAACTGTGCTGATTGTAAAAAAAAAAAAAAAAACCCTAATGACAGCTTTATATAATAACTGTTATATTATGACCCTTTAGCCTTGAAAAGCAAGTTGGACAAGTTAGACTTCCTTGGAAAGCACACTGAGCTGATTCTGCTGGCTGAATCCTTCCTCCATTGTAGTTGGCTTTTGACTTCTTCTCTGTTACAGGGATTTCACTGGCACCATTTCAGAATCTATACAGGACTCGGAAGTTAATCGAGCTCCAGCACGAGCCTCTCCATCACCTCCTGTGTCTCCTCCTCCTCGGTGGAGAGCATGATTTGTGCTCTTCATTAGTTTTAAAGGCCTCGATGTTGGAAGTGCTTATCGCAATTGTTACAAATGCAGAATGCTGAGATTTATCTGGCCCATTTCTGTAAACCATGAACTGCTTTTGGAAGTTGGATCATCTCATCTCATCTCATCACACTGTTGTGCTTTATGCGGTACTGTGTACTGAAGTTATTGTAGTGTTACTGCTTGGTCCTGAAGAAATGACTAGTAGAATAACAATAAAAACACAAACTTGATCTTCCCCATCACAGTGAAGGATATAGAAATTTCTGGGATGAAAACGTTATCAACGATTGTATTATCAGACAGCAGAGAGGACCCAGAAACAGTGTCATGAATAAAGTCAGGACAGAGAAAAGCCACTAGTCAGCATTCAGTCCAGGAGCTGCCTCAGGCAATATGGCATCTTACACACACACACACACACATACACACACACTCACTCTCCATCCTTAACTGGGTCACTAGCTCACTGCAGTTTCAGCAAACAAGTGAGGAAGACAGGGTTAGCTGGAATAACAAAAAATAAGAAATAAAGGTGATCAAGAGAGTGTGTGTTAGAAACGAAAGAGAGAGGAGACACTCTGCGTGCTTTCATCGTCTGTGTGAGCTCTGCTGTGACTGACAGCCCTGCTCAACCAACCAGCTTGCAGGCACTGCTTGAATGATGGGTGGTGATTTGTCTGTCCTCCGGGAGGCTGGGTTGTGCATGTGTGTATCAGGAGCACAGCACAGGCAGTGATGTTTGAGGAACGAATACACACTCTGTGTGCACCCAGTGTGAGAGCAAGCGAGCGAGCCAGTGAGTGAGAGAGAGAGAGAGAGAGGGAGAGAGAGAGAGAAAATCAGTACACTCACATC
The DNA here is from genome assembly GCF_030014155.1 of Tachysurus vachellii. Lineage (NCBI taxonomy): Eukaryota > Metazoa > Chordata > Actinopteri > Siluriformes > Bagridae > Tachysurus > Tachysurus vachellii. The sequence continues at coordinate 5,924,149 of NC_083472.1, read as the reverse complement.
TCCCTCCCTCAACCAGACCCCTACCTTTATTCCACTCGCTGTTGATCACACGCTACAGAGTTGAGTTTCATTCCTGACTGGAATAATACGTTACTCAGACCAGGAGGATCTTCTTTCCTTACGGTAAGCTCTTCTCCTCTCCTCTCTTCTCTTCTCTTCTCTCCTCTCTTCTCTTCTCCTCAGATGACTCACGGCTTTCATGTCATCAGTGTGTTAGGGTAGCGTATCAATGCAGAGGCACCTCGCTAACGATTCTGACAGCATCGTTTTCCAGATTCAGAAAAACACCCTCCTTTTTTTTTTGTTTGTTTGTTCTTGCTCTTGTGGCGAGCTTGTTATCTTGACCTGCGTAGGCGGTTTTAGTTGTTTATAACAGTGACTGACACAGACACACACACACACACATACACACACACTCCACAGGTATCAAGCAGATACATGAGACTATATGTAAAATGCGATGCTGATCTGAGGAAAGACATTTTATCTTCAGGTTTTTAAATCAGTAAAGATATTCTGCATTTTTCCTACATTAAGTGTGGATTTAGATTTTCATATGTTTACATTAAAAAAGACCAGTAGATATGAGTTAACATAGATGAAATAAAATTAAAGGGAAAGGAAGTAAATAATATGCAAATCCAAGAATACAGCAAAGAATCTGAGCTCAAATCTTAATCTTACTTAAAGGATTATTCAAATACATTTTTTTCAACCTAACATCTATCTACACATCTATAATACACACTCATTTCCTTTACATGTTTTCCTGTTATCAGAAAAGAACAGAAAGTTGTTGGGGCAGTTGTGGACTTCTCCAAATGTCTGCCCTTAGTCCTCCATTATACGTGAGCACCATGTAAACCAGGGATTCGGGTCATTTCTCAGAACAAGGAAACGTGTACGATGTCTTGTTGCTATGTTACAGATGCGATTAGGTTTAAAAACAGCCGGAATTTTCCTTTAAGAGATCTTTAAGGAAATTTATATCTTGCTCATGAATTATATATATATATATATATATATATATATATATATATATATATATATATATATATATATATATATATATATATATATAACATCGCATAATATATATGTATATACAGTGACATAAAGAGAGCTGGTTCTTAGTGTTTACCTGCTAAATGTTTTGCTGCACTTTGGCTAGATATTTGTTTCTCTCTCTCTCTCTCTCTCTCTCTCTCTCTCTCTCTCACACACACACACACACACACACACACACACACACACACGTACATTAGCAGCACAGCCTGCTCTCTGCAAACACTCTCATGCTGCCTATGGCAACCGTGCTCAGTATGCACCACTCTGACAAACCCAACACCTCACACTTCCTAACCATCCCACTCCTCTCCTCGGCCACGTTTGTGTAAACCTAAACCGTCTCGTGCTAAAGGTTAAGGAGGTATAAACCTGATATGTTTAGCTGTAGATGTATTCTGTGCACAAGTTTGTTTTAATGGTGCATCACAAAGCATTCGTGTCCTTCACTGACAACATTCTTTAAAAAAGTCTGTCGCATGGACATGTTATTCTAATAGGAGTGCAATAAACGCTTGGACTGTGAATCCGACCATAAAAACACACACAAAAAAAATGTTTAATTCTTGCATATAGTATAATATACTAGAGTATAGTGTTATATAATATTATAGTGTAGTAAAATGGAACAAAATGATTAGATTTCCTATAACTGCACACCTTGTAGTGTTTTATTTCCTTTGTACCACAGCAAATAGCCAAGAATTCATATTTAATAATAATAATAGTAATAAAAAAACATCATATTTTTTATCCTTTTACAGCTACATAGAAACAGGTTAGTTCTTGTATTGCTTACACAGTAGCAGCTTTAAACAGCTGTTTGCCCTCAGCAGCTTCCTCAACTTTCCTCGCTATTGACAAAACAGATGCATAGTTTTCATCTAACTAAGAGACTGTAACGGGTGACGCCCCCTGTCATGACCACGTCCCCATGGGAAACATAGTGAACTGATAACAGAGACTCCTTCCAATAGAGCTAAATACGAAAACTTAGCAAAAATAACCAAAACATCACCATTTTATACAACAATTCCATTTTTTTTGAAACTTTATGTGGATTGCCTATATCATAAAATTCCCTGTGTAAGTTACTATGGAAACGACAATGTACAGTATAAGAGCAAGCTCATTAACAGAAACCTGGGGTTTGTCAGAGCTGAACGTTGTTGTGATATAAGATATTTAAAATACAGTGTTTTCGATATATGAGGCTCCCCAAATAGGTGCGCATCATTTTGGCCAGTTTTGACTCACCATATGGAAACTATTGTTTTCTTAGGTTCCCTTCCTTCCAGCCTTATCAGAGTAGGCAAGCTCGTAGTTATACAACATTTTAAGAAAAGTGAGAGGAAGAATTGGAAAGTTTCAATATGCAGTTTTTTTTTAATAATAAAACATGGCGATAATATCATTAACTCTGATAAAAGTGATGTGAAATTTAATATCAGCACATTCCTAGGGCTGAGCGCGTACCACTTTCCTCTCATAGTACACGCTTTTCATATTCAGGTATAAAAAAGGAACCGGATAGGTTTAGTGCCAGGCTGCTAAAAGGAGGAGAGGAAGCTAGAAACACAATAGAAAGAACTGCAGATGATGTGAAAGACTAAAACAGAGGTGAATAATTGCTGGCTGGAATAGTTGAAACATCCATGGGGATTCTGTCAGCGCTGGTGAAGTGTAATTAATTGCATCTGTGCCGAATATTCGCTAGCTGAGCCGAGCAGGTGAGAGCGGAGGGACTTTATATTTATACCTGCCTTTTATACCTGCTTTCCTGTTCTCTTTATCAGCACCGGGGTCCTGCTAATTCTAGGTTACTGCTAAATCTTAGCTGTATTCTTTGTGCTCTTTGCAAATGAAATTAAAATATGATGCTGGAATTAATGTAGAATGGTGAAAGGGAAATTGGTGCTTTGTCTGTGGCAATGTAATAAACAATAGTAGAAAATATGAATGATTATCGTGATTGTTTCTCTCCATAATAAAATCAGGGTGATTTATCACATTTATTCAGCCACATCGATTTGCATTATAATAATAATAATAATAATAATAATAATAATAATAATAAAAAAACATACACTTTAAAATGTAAAGTTACATCCATTAGCTGCTCTACTCGATTATAATTCATTAAATGAATTGTGCAGGCCTTCCAGCGGTTACTCATGCTGGAAAAGTACATTAGTGGTGAAAAATTGTTTTCATTTAGGGCCAAATAAAATCGTACACATGCTACACTGGTACTTCCTCCAAAAATTGATTAGTACAAAGAAATTAAATACAGTTTAAATGCACTTTGCAAGCAAGAGAAACACTCCACCATACACACACACGTATTTGTTGAGCCACATGACAGTTTGATGGTGAAATTGTCCCCAAAGTGTTCTATTTGCTTTCTGTGGAATTAGCACGTGGCATTTCTGAAGCCTTATATCAAGTTGCTCAAATTTGAAATCTGAAATCTGACTGGTCAGAAGGGGGTGATTCATTTTTTATAGCAGCAGCATAGTGAACAGTATCTGTCTGTAACTCAAATCACAGGTTTATATTAATGCTCTTGTTACAGTATGTTATCGGTTCTTATGAAACAGGGAAGCTGCAGCACAAAGACATTAAAATGTGATGTTATTTAGGAGACATATATTGTATTTAACATCTATGGAAGGAGTCTCCAGTTCCGGTGCTTGATAACTTTTGAATTTTAGTAGGTGAAACAAATCTTCAGGATAGAGAACCTTGCGCTTTGTGGTTTCTCGAGAAAAGAAGCGTCTATTAATGAATAACCTCAGAAAAGGTATAAATTAAAAATACGTCCAAAAGAAATCATAGCATCTTTATTATAAGGAGAAAATAAATAATAATAAATAGGGAGGTGGGACCCTAGTAGTTAAGGTGTTGGTCTAATCGAATCCCAGGTCCAACAAGCTGTCACCTCTGGGCCCCTGAGCAAGGCCCTTAAAGTTCAAATGCTCAGTTGTATTAAATGAGATTAAAATGCAAGTGGGATGCAATAAAGGTTTCTGCTAAATGCTGTAAATGTAAATAATAACACAGCCAAAATAAAAAAAACACACATATACACATACACACACACACACACACACACACACACACCTACACACACACACAATGAAAAAAGCACATCTCTCTGTTTTTATCCAAACACTATTCTTAATAATAAAATGCAAAGCAATAGCACAGAAACTTCAATATAAAGCATTTACTACCATTTTAGTGAGGAAAAAAAACTCCCCCCACTCAGATCTCCATCTCAGCTAATGTGCAACAATGCACAGCAGTTAGGGAAAGCTCTTAGAAGTGAACATTCACCGGCAGGAAACAAAGAGGAACTAATTTAATCAGTGTGTGTGAGTGGAGCAAAGGTTTAACAGCAGAGAAGCGTGGAAAAAAATGCACTCATGCTGTGTAACTGTGCATATCTCAATGCTTTGTTCACTTTAAAGCGCATTAATCTGTACGTGTGGCTTCACAACAAAGAGATCAGACTCACAATGTGACTTTCTATTGCATAGAGAAAAAAACACTGCGACCGCACTGATGTGTGAGAAACCGTCAATCTTGACTGATCATAGTTGTAACTATAAGCTCTAATGACTGGACTAGATATTACTGAAAATGTACAGCTGTATTGTTGAAAGAAATGCTAAATAGTTTCTAGCAGGTGCTGACATTCAAAGAAGTTCAATTAAGCATGTAATCTGCTGTTAAAAGCGCCTGTCACATGCGTAGCGGTTAAAAGAGCCTTTCATGGCTTTCCACGAAGAAAAGACAAAAAAGACGGCGATGTATATAGAGTAAGACATTGATGATCATGGATGTGGTCATTAGCTCATTCACTCAGGTACTTTCGCCTAAAATCATTATGCTTGAAGGTGTTTACATGCAATTTAAAAGCTGTTTTTGTTTCTTGGGAATAATTTTGTTTAAGTACGACTTGACTATTTGACTGTATACACTCTTGGGCTGGGAAATATAACGATATAATATAATGACTGATAAACTGTGTCACAATCCACTTTACACGTTTATGATGTTGTAGGTAACATGCCATCATTTATTATGAAAGGAAACAAATTACAAACCCCAACTGTATGTTTAAATTATGTACATCGTTTTAAATGGTTGAATATAGTATTGCCTTCTCATTACGAGTTATTTAGCAATGAATTTTTGTAGCCAATAAAAAAAAAAAGATCAACCTTTTTTTGTTAGCAGTCCTATCAATTGAAAAAAGTTTGATACACACTGTGTAATTGTTGGATTTATATCACAGCACTGATAATGCTTGATGCTGATTGGTGTAGATTAATCTCTTACAATATCATAAAGACATCATCGAAAATAGTACAGGATGCAGGGGTTCGTTATAATTTATCATCGCTGCTATAGTAACAGCTTATTTACATTGTGGACTTGTCACATAATTTTTCATATGGTGGTGTTTTCTATAAGGAAATATCATTTATTTTTGCTGGAAGGAGTCTCATGGAAGTCTCTCTGGAAGAAAATCTTCAGGACAGTGAGTTTTGGGTTTTCTCGGAAATGAAGCACCTGCATTTTATTTGCCTTATTATCTTTAAGCGGGAGTAAACAAGGCAGGCTGATGAGAGGGAAAACATGAAAATCTTTAGTAGACGTTCCAAAAAAATTCAACTATTAAATTTTGTAGATAGTATGGTGTGCTGTTTTTGATTTCATAGTATTTCATAGTGAATTGATGTGGTATCAGAGGAATAAACCATGCTGGGATATGATAATATAAGGAAATAACTTTGGGGTAGTTATAGTTTTTATATAATGTCGTGTCATGTCTTTTTCCTTACACATATCCCCATGCCCTGTTCAACATCGACATCACTAATGAATTTTCTCTCTAAAATTTCAGTAATATACAACACTGAATATTAACACATTCACTACCATTCAGTTATTGACTAGTTTGTACCTTTGATTACATAATCGCAACCTAGAAAGGCAAGCACGAGGAGCATAAGCCGTTCAGTACCGAGAGTTTCTTGCCTAAACGCTGTGTGAAGCAAATAAGGTCTCTGCTTTAAACAGATGGCTTTAGAGGGGAAAAAAAAGGAAAGAATGCCTGTTCCCACCTGCCCATGTTGACTCGTTGCCATAGACAGACTAATGCATGCATACAGTCATATAGGGAGGGGGGTCCTTGGCAAAGCTGCTGCTGTAGCATTACTGACAGCTTCATCTAACATTGCCCTGGAGTGCCATGGCTTCTGCTCTCAAGGTTACAAATTAATCAAAACATCAATACGTGGTGTCAACACAGGTTAAACCAGAGCGTACTCTCAACTGGAGCAGCTATCATTCGGCTCCTTATACATAATGCAACCCGAAGCAAGCCCCGGGGATCTCTTTAATAAATGCTATGGATCTCCTTTTGGAAAAGTGTATGCAGCACGTTTGTATTTTCAGAAAGCGTTGTGCAAAGCTTTGCTACTCTAGATATGTTCTCCAACAAGACAACATAATAATGGCAGTTGTCACAGAGTACACACAGTGGTTATTACTGAGACCAGTGATGTGAAATAATTGCTTGGCTCATTCGCTTGCCTTTGATGACTATATGTAGCAGTATAAGCAATTCTGCCACTCAATGGACCATAACTGCTTACAATTATTAAATGAACTATGATGCTTTTTGACTCATTAGACATAGAGGGCTATATACTCATGACACAAGCATTTAACACAGAGTAGAGTAAAAAAGATGCGAGTCTGGATACGAGTTATTCAATACCGGATCTGTTAAGAACTAACAAGGCTTAGTGTTGATCAGAATAGTGTAAGTTGTGAGATTAAATCATTTGAACCTTGACCATAACATTTATTTGTGCAGTTTAACTGTAACTCTTAAAAAAAGCTTAAGCTACATAAAAGCATCTGAAAAATGAAGAAAGAGCAATTATGAAAAATGCTTATTTCTGTATACAGACCTTCATGAGTTGAGTTTCAAAGAAATAATCATAATATATAACCCAACCATCCTGTTAATTTGAATATACAGTCAAGGTCTGGGTGTTGGTATTCTGTGTAAAATGATATACGAGAGCACCAGGCAAAGCAGTCATAATTCACCTTTTTTTTTCCCAGTGCAACTGAAAAAGCAATAAAAATCTCCTGCTTAACGTCAATATTTTTCAATATTCTTAAATGCCAATACCACTCTGTCTCAGCCGTAATGTGACATTGTATTCATTATATTTCTCCCATCTCCTGTTTTCTGCAGATGGAAACTGATGTGTGTGACTGATTGAGGATAATAATGAAGGCAGAGTGATCCATTTCCTCCAGCAACCTGAGCTCCTGGTTTTCTCCATTTTCACTCCTCAAAGGATATAGTGACCTTCACATATGCTGCCAGCCTGACAAGTTTTCAGCAGGTAAACTGAAAGGTTGTTCCTCGTTTCCAAGGACGACACAAAGAAACCGGGGAAAGACTTGGTGTCAGCAGAAAAACAGCCTGTTGTTGTGGCAACAAATGACCGCGTATTTGTGAAGTTAACAACATTAACCCTACACCCTTACGGACTAATTTGCTGAGAAGAAAAGAGCCAGGATGAAAGAACTGCATTTTGTAGTTTGCCTCTTAACGGGACTTGCATTTACCGGCTCTGTTCATGTGTCTGAGTGGACCGGGGCATGTCAGAATCTGTGCAGGTGTGAAATCCGACCCTGGTTTTCTCCTTTGTCCCTTTATATGGAGACTTTAACTGTGGACTGTGATGATCTGGGAATTGTGTCTCTTCCAGAAAAACTTCCATCAGATACACAGGTGCTACTGGCACAGAGCAACAACATTGTCAACATTAAAAACCCTTTGAATTATATGGTTAACTTAACAGAAGTGAATTTATCTCAGAACAATATATCTTCTCTTAGTGACATCTACCTAGGTAACCTTTCCCAGCTTTCGTCCTTGCACTTGGAAGAGAACCGAATAACCAGCCTTCCCGACAATTGCTTTGCGCATCTACCGAACCTTCAAGAGCTTTACATAAACCACAACCTTCTCTCACTGATCAGTCCTGGAGCTTTTCAAGGTCTAAACAATCTTTTGCGTCTCCATCTCAACTCAAACAGATTGAAGGTGATCAGGCCAGAGTGGTTTCATGCACTCAACCAGCTGGAGATATTGATGATAGGAGAAAATCCCATTTCCCAATTACAAGAAATGAACTTCCAGCCTCTGAGTAATCTCCACAGTCTTGTACTGGCAAGGATGAACCTCTCTGTCATACCTGATAATGCTCTGGTTGGTCTCCATAAATTGGAGAGCATCTCATTCTATGAAAATAAGTTTGCAAAGGTGCCCCAGGCTGCACTTAGAAAAGTCCAAAGTCTCAAGTTTCTGGATCTTAATAAGAATCCTATTGAGAGAATTAATCGAGGGGATTTTGTGGATATGATTCATATGAAAGAACTGGGTATCAACAGCATGCCAGATTTGGTTTCGATTGACAGCTTTGCTGTTTCCAACTTGCCCGAGCTTACAAAGATAGAGGCCACCAACAACCCCAGACTGTCCTATATCCATCCCAATGCGTTTTATAACCTACCCAGGCTTGAGACGCTGATGCTAAATGATAATGCCCTCACTGCACTTCATCGTGTTACAGTAGAGTCCTTGCCCAGCCTACAGGAAGTAAGCTTGCACTCCAATCCGATTTACTGTGACTGTGTTGTCCGCTGGATCAATATGAACAAGACTAAGATACGCTTCATGGAGGCTGACGCTCTCTTGTGTACGGGACCTCCCGAGTTCGAAGGCCGCCATGTCCGACACGTACACTTTCGTGAAATGATGGACACCTGCCTCCCAGTTATCTCTCCGGAAAGCCTTCCAGAGCATGTCAGTGTGGATGTCGGTCAGTCAGCATCATTCCACTGTAGGTCATTCGCAGAACCAAATCCGGAGATCTACTGGATCACCCCTTCGGGAGAAAAGATCCTACCAAGAATGGCTTCAAGCAAGTATTTGGTGCATCCTGAGGGAACATTGGACATATTTAACATTTCTGAGAGTGAGGCAGGTCAGTACACCTGCGTAGCCCACAATCTCATTGGGGCAAATATGAAGTCTGTTGTAATGGTAGTGAATGGATACTATCCAGAACATTTAAATGGATCTTTGCATGTGCAAATCGATATGATACAACCACATTTTGTAAAAATCTCTTGGGTACCACCTAAAAGCAGCTTTGTGTCAAATATCGAATGGTCCACCACGTCTTTACGCTTTACAGCTCGTGTACCATCTAACGTAAAAATGTTCAACCTGACACATTTGCAGCCACTGACGCAGTATGAAGTATGTGTAGAAATTACAGACCTGCAAAGGGGCCATTTAAGAAATTGTATTAATGTCAGTACACCCGAGCAAGCTGCGCCGGTGTGCAAATCTAACAAGAACAAAATGATGATGATTAATGCCATTGGTATGCTTTTGATAGCATCTGCTGTCACATGTTCACTGATCTACAAGTCTTTGAAGAGTGATCATCTTTACAGAAGGCTAATTAATCGACAAACAGGTACACTGCAGGGTCCCAGTCCCTGCCCCTCTCCCATCCTCATGCACCCTGCAAGGTCTGAAGCGGATGTCAATATTTTGGACTTGAACAACACCATTTAAGAAACTCTTTTAAAAAAGAATCAAGGTGGGATATAATGGACACAAGACTGTGTAACTCAATATCCCACATTCTGAGTTTCTGCTGGACCTCTACAGAAGGAATGCAGAGAACTCAGATCAGGAGTCATCGTCCCTCCCAGAGCGTTTGGTGACATTGTCTCAACTCAACACCTCCTTTAGTGTAAATGTCACATGTGGGAATCAATGTCCTCCAGATTAGGCAGCCTGGAGAGCACTGTTCCTTCAGGCAGGATCAAGGCACAGAACATGAAAGGTTGTGTCCAGATACCTGACTGTTCATGTATAATGCAACTCCACAGTGGCTTTTGTTTCTATTGTGGGCTTGTAGCAATACTCTTTGCTCTGTCTCAGTGGGAAAGTAAACAAAGTAAACTTTACGATCCACTATGTTCATAGAGTAGATCACAACACTATGTACAACACTTTGTGAAAAAAAATACATTTATACAAAAACTTTTTGTGACAGACTTTTTTCCCCGTTTTTTTAACCAAGACTTATTTAACGATCTAACCAGTTAAAAACACAATATCAGCCAATATTCTTTGTCAATAGATGCTAATTTTGTTGCATTTTTAAACAAATTTGCTAAAAACTCAGTATACATGGTATCGATACTTAGCATCACCCAGCACAAACACACATCAAATGTCTTTCAAGGAAATGGCTTTAGTTCCTATCTTGTGGTTGTGAGGTTATTGATGGCTTCACGTGCATGGCTGACGACTGGAGATGTATAAAATTGGAGGAGGTAGAAAGGAAATAGAGGCTATCACAAAACTTATTGACGTCAAATTGCATTATATTCTTTTTCATTAAAAATCCAATATGAATTCCCAATCGCCAAACACCCACAGGTGATGAATCACCGTCACAATGCGAATGATGTGGGGGATTTATCAGGCAGGCATGGCTATATATCACTGGAGGGGTTTCGGCACCACAGACAGGGCTTTTAGAGCTCGGCTATTTGTCATAGACGCCGAAGCTAAAGCATGAATCATCAGAGCGAGAGGTAGTGGATAGGTCAGCAGGAACACGATGCAGCTGGACTCGACTTCCTACTGTGACCCTGCTGAGGCTGATCACCCTTAGTAGGATGCTCAATTGTCAAGACTCAGGTGAAAAGGTAAAATGGCTGTGTTTGCAAAAAAAGAATTACATTTCAGGTTCTCTGGGTTAGTGGTGTTAGCTTACGCTGACTCCCATCTGTAAATATAATATCTAATACTAGTTCTTCAAAAAAACGACTTTGACTAGATGACAAGTAGTATTAGATAAAATTAAATAGTTAAAGCAATAACTGTTTCAGGACATTATTTTTACATTATTAGTTTTATATGTATAGCAAAGTTCACATGAAACCGTTCTTCAACTAACCATAAAGAAGAAATAAAATTACAGCTTTAATGGTTTGTTTTAAGGCTACAAATGATAAATAAAATAAATGAATAAATGTGCAAATGAGGAAATTTGTTTACCATACTATTATCATCCTGCCAAGGGTAAAGATGGATGGAGGATGTGATGTCTAGCACCTAGAAGGTTTTCCTCCATGTTCAACTCAAAACCAAAGTTGAGATGGCATTCACTACTGGCTGTTTTCTACAATGAGTGGGACTGAAAGCACTCTTTCACCAGGGTCCATTGTAATGTTTGTATTTAGCTTTAAATGGTGACAAAAAGAAGGACACGGTAGCCTAGTGGTTTAAGACGCTTGCCTACTGATCAAAGGTTGCAAGTTTGAATCCCAGGTCCACCAAGCTACCACCACTTGGCCCCTGAGCAAGTCCTTTATCACTGAATTGCTCAGTTTTATTAAGTGAGATAAAAATGTAAGTCACTCTGAATAAGAGCATCTGCCACATAAACGAACAAAAATAACTGCAGAAGGAATTCCTTTGGGATAAGGCAGGACTGGGGTTAAAAATATTCTCGCTTACAAATAGCTCACAGCTTTTCACTTCATCCAAAGTGATATCGAACTGTTAATGTTCAATTCCATTAAAAGTAGTCTTGTGTAGTCTTGATGGTAGACTTGGCTTCGTCTAGTTTTAAATGCTCTTAGACTAACAAATTATATTTAGACTTGTCTGCCTCGCTGCTTTATCCACGGACTCGACTAGTTAACATCCCCACATGACATCTAGTGAATGTGTAAACGTGTCTATGACTAGTAAAAGGACTTGAATGTCACTTTATAAAAGCAGTGTTGAGCAAAGTTACAACACAAGATTTAAATGGCCTCCGTCACGTGTGTGTGCATGTCCTCCCCGTACCTCAGGTGGATTCCTCTGGGTACTCGGGTTTCCTCTTTCATTATAAAGACATGCACTTTAGACTGAATGGCATCTCGAAATTGTCCGTAGTGAGTGAATGGGTGTGTGAGTGTGCCCCAAGTCTTCTGGGATATGTTCCAGGTTCCCCACAATCCAATAATAAGCGGTGTTAAGAATGTATAGATGGATAAACAGAAGAAATGTCAATTATTTAGTTTATTTGTGCATATATAAAGTTTAAATAAAATAAAATTCAAAATCTATTGTTTAAAAGCAGATTATCCATTCTTAGAAATGAACCCCACAGCCCAAAACACAGAATTAAAGCTCTGGTTGTCAATCCAGCAAACCCTCAACTCTGATCCATCTTCAGTCTATTAATCTACTTCATTTTATAACCATATGTTGTAGTCATTAAAATGACACACTGTGTGTATATGAAGATACACTACCTTTTAAATCATGGGATTTAATTAGCAGCTGATCATTTGTAAATGGACACAACCTTTAATGATACAAGAACCTTTCTCTTTGATTTATTCGCTTCTCACTTAGGCGTGTTATAGTTATGTTGTTTTGTTCTGTATATCCTGAGAGTCTCTGGATCACAAGTTCAGCAATTCTGCTGCAAACTTTTGCCCGACAAAAATATATAGAATGCTTGAAAAATGACATACTATATGGTTATCTGGAGTGACAGAAAGGTGACATGGTTAAAAATGATCTAAATTCAAATTTAAAATAACCCACATGTAACCTAAAAATCTAAAATAACCCACATGCAACTTAAGCGCAAGATTTCCCGTAAGCTCAGTATATTCCAGCCATGAGCTTTATTTATTTATCTATTTATTTTTTTTGGACCATGCTGGACCAAACTAGCTGCAAGTTCTAAAAATAAAAATGCTGAAATGGCTCAGTAACCTCAGAGCAGAACCTTGTCATACAATTATGTCTCACACAATTATCTCTCTGTTCACACTGGTCATATAAAAGTGAAGGATTGCACATCATGCAGGATATATCAGATTGAACTAGCAGGGCACACCATTTTACCTCCCCTGGCTCTGCTGCTTTAAATGTCTTCTGTTAAAACACGACACGGAGCTGACAGCGCTAACGTGGCGTGATCTCGTGAACCGAGACACTCAGCTGTACCGGTGTCTGGGGAGGAGTCGGTGCCAAACAAGACAAGGACAAAATCTCCTGCTAATATCGTCATCAGTTTTCATTTCACAAATCATGTCTATCGCTGTAGTTTTCTTGCCAATGGCCTGTGGATACAACAAGAAATATCTGTATATCCTAATTTCCTAAATGTTGTATTCATTAGCACATATCTAACATACAAGCGATGCATCAGTGTGAGGGAGGAGGAAGGAAGGAAAAAAGCGAGAGCAAACACAAGGCTTGATATTACATGCCCTTCACAAGATCCATCAAGCTGCAGTTAATCTTTTGAAAGAAAGGATGAGAAATTCCTGCACTGCCCTTTTCATAGCAACGTCAGAAGCCCAGTGCTTAACGCTCCACTGGGATTGCACATTTTGTAATGAATAATTTACCTTTTCCTAATGACCCTGTGAGACGGTTCGTTTAAGCACTGCCTTTCGCTCTGAGCGAGGTGATTAGAGTCAGGAGCCAAGGTGAGAAAGCTAGATTAGAGGAAATTAGTGCAGTTCAGACAACGGTTACTGGAAGCTGCCTGGCAGGAGAGACTGAACTATTCAGGTATTACCATGAAATGAGGCCTCTGGAGAACAGCTTTTGATTGTTCCACAGAAGAAGAACTTAAGGGTAATTCTCCATGACCAGTGATTTGTACTAGAATTGGCACGAAACATGAGCCTTAATGCCAATTTGTATATCTGTGTAAACTGACATCCTAAACACTATTAATATCTATTTGCAATATCTGCCCTTATGCTGTGGCTACTTAATCAGCCAGTCTACGACTCAGCCAGCATTAGGGCTTGATTAATGATGACTGTATAAATATATGAGCAATAAAGCAGACACAAATGCTTACTCTTTTTGTGGAAGCACTGGGGGGTACACGGATAAATACCACACTAAATCAGCTTATTAAACACTATAAATACAGTAAATGTCTACCTGAAGAAAAATGATTTTATTCCGATGTTTATGTCAGTGTAACTATGCAGACTATACAGCTTTATCTACAGTACAAGGTAAAGAAAAGTCACATGAACTTCACATAAGGAACGTCGCACGATTCATGACGAGAAACTTACAGATGTCGCATGCAAAATGTTGCACACTTTTCACAAGTAGTGCAGTGTAAAGTTCACAAAATCGATTTTCATCCTTTTACATTTCATCATGTTAACAAAACAGAAGGAAGTGCTTTGAAACGTCTGTTCTTGGCCTTAATGCCTTAGAACTTATATATATACATTTTGTCAGTGTTCCTTTTATTTTTGTTTTTAAAAGGAAAGAGCTTTACTCGATAAATTTTACATATTGTTCACTTGTGACTCAATGATGGCAAAACCTCAGACTGTTAATTAATTTAGCTAACTTTCTACCTCAGAAAGCATATCAATAGCTTCCATTATGCAGCTGTTGCTATGGTTACATCTTGCCTTTTTTAGTTAAAACACTTCTCTGCATATAATCAACTCCTTTCTGCCTAAATTTCCTTTAACTCACATTTAGTGGCATGGTAGTGAACGCAAAAGCTGAGCACAAATACAGGAATGCCTAAACTGTTATTTATCTTTGTTGCCATGGTTACAGTCTATAAGCTGCATCTATAAATAAATGTTGGATGGATCGATGCATGTTAGTGGGGTAACAGTTTAGTGGTCTGACAGTGATATTCAAACTCTTCCATGTTTCAAGGAAAATATGTATTTATCTTATTGGCATATGTCCTCACACAGAGTGACGTACATTTGACATACAAGTGTGTGAGCGGTTTATGGTTAAGGATCTTGTTTAAAAGCTCAGCAGTGGCGGTTTTACTGGGATTTGAACTCCTACCTTGAAGTTAGAAATCAAATGTCTTTTTAATAACAGACACACAGTCCTGTTGTCTCATATCGCAATGCATTTCCTAGCAATAATCGAGTTCACACTTCCCCTCCTCCCAGTCCGATTCTCTCTCTAGCACTGCACCAGAAACATGGGGGATAGTTTTAAGTGTTGTTTAATTACTGTATATTTATTGTGTCTTTTGGTACACTCTCAGATGTTGAACTATTAAAGCTTACATAGGTTGCTTTTAACTTCGCTAGGCTTCTTCACTTCATTATGCATGTGCTCTACAGCTTTGTTTGATGACTCAAAAACCTAGTTAAAATGTCAGAATCAGGCAAACCCACCTCACCCATCAGTGCAGACAATGTGTGACGAGCGGGAACGCAGGAGGTCAGCTGTAGCCGGGGGGAGTGTGCCGGCTGAGCTCTGAAGTGCTACTCCAGAGTCTGACGTCTGGCAGAGTTTGTGTACAGATGGCTCTGAGTGTATAGCAGCCCACAGGCCAACGCTGCTCTTCATCTCGCTTAAACCGGATACATCTTCTTCTCAGTGAGGCAGCGACAAACACATTCACAGCAGTGTGCCTTCCCCATCCATTCTCTGCTCAAACACTGACCTTCTGCTCCAGCGTCTGTCACCAGTGAGAGAAGCTTCTTACTCTACACTCAATTATCACCTTTCTTAAACTAGATCTGTCTATCCATCTATCTGTCCAGCTATCTGTCCATCTGCCTGCTGTTGTAACCACCCATCTATCTATCTATCTATCTATCTATCTATCTATCTATCTATCTATCTATCTGATATTCTTTCTGTCCATCCATCCATCCACCTCATCTATCTACACATCAATTATCATTATTCATTTTTATACATATTTATCTGACAGTCTGTCTGTCTGTCTGTCTGTCTGTCCAGCCATCCATTCACTTCCTTATCTATCCATCCATTACTGTTTTCCACTATCAGTTTATCTACACCATCTTTTTAATCCATATATCCATCTATTCAACTGCCTACTTATCTATACCCTATTTCCATCTTCCTATATATCCATCTATCCAGCCATCCTTCCATTTATTCACTCCATCTATCCATCAGATGCAGGCATGAATGTTTTCATCAGACCATCCATTTATCCACTCATCTACCTATTTATTATAAGCCCTTATAACTTACCCCTACATACATTCATGTATTTATCTGTCCATTCATTCATCATCCATCTGCATATTTATGAATCCATCCAACTATCTATACCTTCAATGCCTATTTATTTATCCATCCAATATACACATATTTGTATATTCATTCATCCATCCATCTATAATGTCTATCTGTCTCTTCAAATCCCTGTTCTTCTATCAGTTCACTTCTCCCTGCATAGACATGCATGCATTCAAATACATTTACAGACATATTTAGCTCGGGAGTGAATCTGAGATACAGGTTTATTTCCACCGTAAGTTTGTCTTGGCCTGTGCACTAAGAATAATTCAAGAAGAGTTCCTCATCAACACCACCCAAATATAACATGAGTCCTACAGCATTATTCAACCAAATGAATTATTAATTAAATAGCAAACAATATTTACACTGAAATACAGAATGGCTCAAGATGCCTATTTTGTGCACCACAAGAACCAACAATTTATTTGTAACCAATAAGGTCTAGATATGCAGTAAGGCTGCTAAGGGAAGCAAGGCACACCACTAGGCCTCAGCACAGAGACCATGAGAGCATGCGAGCAGGTCAATTATCATATATAGATCCACAGCATGAGTGTGCTGCAAGCAGCCAGTAACATTACAACCTGACATTTGTCCATTAGCCTTTGCTGTTAACGCAGATGCATCTCTGAACTAGATATGATGATAACGCTTGTGTAGATGGACCACAAAAAATTCTTCAGCTAAACTGTATAACCTCTCCAGCTCGTAGTTGAACGCATTTCGACTATAATGACATAATACGAAAGTATTAGAAATTAGAGGTACATGAACAGAAGCCTAGCTTAGTGTTTATCACTTATTTTTGTTCTTCACGTTTCACTTCAACTTTTTTATTATCCTGTATATTTTATGACATGAATGTTTTGCTATTACTTTTTAAATGTAATTAAGTAGATTGTACAGCACTATAAATAAATTACATACTACTACTTTTTATGACTCCTACCTCTGCTACTACTTTTCCACCACTACTTCTACTAGTACTTCTACTAGTACTACTACTACTAATAAGAAGCCTTTATTTGTCACATACTGTATACATTACAGCACAGTAAAATTATTTCTTCACGTACCCCAACGTTAAATGGAGCAGAAAGTCTCGCTCAAGGGCCCAACAGTGGCAGCTTGTCAGTGCTGGAGCTTGAACCCAGATCTTCAACCCAGAGCCTTAACCAACTAAGCCACCACTGGCCCTAATAATTCTATAGAGATTTTAATTTGCAATCATTTATATGGCTCCAAACAAACACATCTAAAAAATTCTTAAAGTTAATAGCTGTTTAGTTACAGCTTATCCATCTATTCAAATGTTTAGGTACATCCAGACATTGTACCAGCTCCAATCGTCTTCCGTGCGATGAAGTTTTTGGACCTCCACTGAGATGAGGAGAATCCTGAGACATCTACAGACTCTGTGAGAATCCTGAGACATCTACAGACCTACCAGCTCCAGTTAGACTCTGAGATACTAAGAGGAGATCTGAACTCCATGTGATCCCTACACCAATACAACATTGTCTGACTGTATATTTGTAATCACACCATCTAGTTTCACCCATATGAGGATGGGTTCCTCTTTGAGTCTGGTTCCTCTCAAGGTTTCTTCCTTTACCAATCTAAGGGAGTTTTTCCTTGCCACTGCTGCCTGAGTCACCTCAGACGTGCTCATTGGGGTTAAATACATATACATACATACATACATACATACATACATACATACATACACACCGTGAAGTATATATATCTTGAATTTTTTCTTTATACTACTCCTTATGTTTATCTTCTGTTCTATGTTTATGTTCTGTAAAGCTGCTTTGAGACAATGTCCATTGTAAAAAGCGCTATACAAATAAAACTTGAATTGAATTGAATTACAGCAAGTTGCATATTCTGGTGATGAACCTTTCAATTGATTAGGAAATTGATTAAGACCATTAATCAAATTTACAACCTGGTCACCAGGTTAATAACACACACAAACCTGCAATGTGCAGCTTAACACTGTGACCTGTATTATCAGAAACACAAACTTTCCCAATACACATGAAAATTACGAATCCTTTCTTTACAATTGATGCCATTTTAGCAGAAATGTGTCTCAGAGAGACGTTTTTGGGAAACAAAACAAAACAAAAATATCTCCATTTAAAATGTACCTTTTTTTGACGAGGCCTGAGTTACTACAATCAGATTTATTCTGTAGTATCAACGTCAGCAAGCGTGTCTTTTTACTTTCTCACACATAATCAAACACATTTCTGTATATTTATTTGAGATGGATTACACCAATGGAAAACTGGCACCGTATACAGAGTCTGAATTCATTCCCTATTTATCACATAATGCACTATTTGGGTGTCAGCCATTTTGTACTGCTGATCGAATGCTCGGAATGTGGACAAGCTTATTCCTCAAGTAGTTCATTATATTATTACCCATAGTGCATTGTAAATCCAGTGCATAACTTTTTCTTTTAGCTTGGACATTAATTAGCATTACGGTGGAGCACATGGTGTTCATTCAACCTGCAGATGCTGGTCAGGTTTTTTATAACCAGAAATTTTGTGCTTACAAGTGTTAATAATTTGCCACTCTGTACTTCAACTGAACAGAAAAAAACCTAAAAAAAAACTCCTCACTAATCACAACATACGATCACAGAGACAAATCACTTAATGATTAACAAATTACTGAATGTGAATATTTCAGCTCTGCATTACTGATTTATTTCTGTTATTTCTTTGTTATTATTCTATTTTGTAAACACACATAATAGATCAATGTTGGATTAATTCAAAATTTTTAAAATGGCTAATGTAATTCCATTGATTTTATTTCTGAATAAAAGAATTTATACAAACAGAGTTATTTCATTTTTGTGCAAACGTTACTAAAATGAATATCATTTCTAATTTCTAACCCAGGAAAAACTCATGGCACACTTCCTTTACTTCTTTATCTTAAACTAATAATATTTTCCAGCAACCAGGTTTGTATTATTTCATGAGAATAAACAGACGGTGTCCACGTTGAGTTAAAAACATGGTGGATGCTGTATTCGGCTATTAAAATAATGAGCAGAGAGTCTTGTTTTATAAACTGGCCCTAGGCTAACTGCTGCCTCAAGCCAAGTGAAAAAAGCCCAGTTCATATATCACAGCAAACTAATGAAGTGCTTTGGCTTCGCATTGATCAGCTTTCGTTACCAAGTAAAACCGTGTGCATTTTCAGATCACATTTTCACACCAGTTGCAGATTCATAACTTTTAAATAGATCAGAATCTGATTATTATATATGCGTATTTATGGTTAAAGACATACAGTAGTAACTAGTGGTGGCTGATGTAAAACATATACTGTATGATGATAACTGAGGACATTTCTACTGTACATAAAAGTGCCTTACTTTTAAAACTGCATTTATTTTAACCTGTGAAAAAAATCTTTTATAATATTTTTGTCATGTGTGTTTGACATTTTAAAGAATTTTTTTGTACAATTTTACTCAATGATTTTGTGAAATATTTTAAAAGTAAATCAGCTGCTTTCAACCTGAATATGTAACTATAAATAAAATTTATGTGTAAAGTCTTCTAAAATACTGTGCATTAATTGCCAAAGTGAATTCATCCACAGTGACATTCGAAGGGTTTTCCCAGACCACCATAGATTTATTAAGGCCTTTAAATTGTCGTTCCAGTAATTTCTTTTTAGACAAATTAAGACTTTTTATGAGAACACAAACACCCTGCATAAGCTCATCAGAAGCTGCCAGTTGAAGCGTGACTCAGTTCCACGTCCTAATCACATAAAGCTGAACAGAAACAACTCCTATTGCACAAAAATACAATTTTAAAGTCTTTCCTTGTCTTTGCAGTCAATATAATGAACTTTGTAGTAAGCAGTTGGTTTTCCTGCTATTAAAGATTTTAAACCGACATACAAATTCATTTCCACGTTTCATTTCAACTTTAGTGATGGACAAAAGGTTTTCTGATATAGAATGTGATTTAAGAGTGAATGCGCACTGATGATACAGTATTCTATACAGGAAAACAATAATAATCTATAAAATCTATAAAAGTTGATTCTACAGTGAGGAAAAAGACAAAAAAAACTACATCAGGCATTTTCCCCTGAATTTATATTCACCATATAAATGTGTCTTTGTATACAAATAAACAGAAGGCACACACACACACACACACACACACACACACACACACACACACACACACACATCTGGTGTGAATACTCCTGTTTTATTCAGTATATACAGTTTCTTGTGTATTAAAAAACTAAACAAAACAGAAGGCTACCAGATAAAGAATAGTTTAAATCCTTACCTCTGAGTGAATGTACCTTTAACCTGATATAATATTACTGATTATTATGTTTTTATATATTATATAGACTTTATCATTCTTGCTGGTGCAAATCAAAACACAGACATACTGAATCCTGACAGACGGAATAAGACTAATTATATATATATTCAGAATATATATAATTTATATATAATTCTTCTGTCCTGACTAATTGGTGTCAATTCTAATGAAGTTACTTGATGTGTGTTTAATTACAGCAGAAATTTACAGACTTTGTTTTGTTTCATTACATACAGCCCTATATCTGTGTATCGATCCAGCATCCAAACTTCAGAACAATTCATCGAGAGCCATTCAGCGAAACAGAACTTCACATAAAACCCGCCGATGCGCTAACATCTCAGAGTGAAAAACACGGGCTGCGAGCGAGGCACAAACTGATGAATAGGATTTTTATTGATTTATTTATTTATTTATTTAGCTACGCCGAGCTCAGAGAGTTAAACGGAGTGCGCAAATAAACCCAGATATTGCAGCTGAATAACTGGCATGATGATGGTTAGACATATTCCTGTGAGTATTTGCACTGCGAGAGCTCGTCTGTCAGTTGACAAATAATGCGCTCTATGCCTTCTTAAGTGCTCAATTAAAGTGGAATGTGTCTCCGGTGTTAAAGACTGGATTCGTGAATCGGCAGTAAAGCTAATTTGGACTGACGCTTTGCGGCTCTCGGCCTGGTAAGCGCCTAACCACCAAGTGACACCATGGGAAGCTTCACCTGTCACTGTGAGCTGATCAGAAAACAGATGTACTGTGCAGATAAACACAGCTGCCATGAGCCAAAAAATAAATAAATAAATACATGGAAAATGCATAAGGAACCTGTAAATAGATGCACAGAAATGCACAGGAGGAGAGTGCTGGGATGCTGACTAGTGCAAAAGCATGGTGTGACACACGCTACCTGGAGATCTCTAGCAGATCAGCATAAATTGTGCTTTTGGGCTCATTTAAAGCCACAACAGGGTGTCTGCAGGTATCCTAGAGACGTAATGTAATACTTTTGTCAAACCACTTAAGATGCAATTTTGCAGTAGTGATACAACAAATATATGTATTTACATTTCTAATACAGCAAGAAAAAGTACAGAACGATATAATCTACAGTAACATGATCCTAATACACGTGATGTCGATTAAAGACATATCTCTTTAGTCCGGCGTACACGTAATACTTCCCATAATCTTGTGCTCTAGTACATGCACACTATCATCTAGTATTTGCTAATATTATGAACAACAGCTACGCTAATCCATCTTGCTAATCCTTCTCTTTTTCTACCCATACCGACGCTTCCAGAGCTTATCATGAAGATTTTAGATCTCCACTGAGATGAGGCCGACCCTGTGAGGATCCTGAATTAACTAGAGATGTACCAGCTTCAGGTGAACTCTGTTTCATGAAATATTCAGACATGAAGGAGATGCAAACTACATGTAGTCTTTGAGGACAACAACCTTCTAATCAGTATACAATTGTCAGACTGTATATTTATAATCACACCTTCTAGTGTCACCCAAATGAGGATGAGGTTCTCTTTTGAGTCTGGTTCCTCTCAAGGTTTCTTCCTCTTCCATGTAAGGGAGTTTTTCCTCACCACAGTCGCCTCAGTCACATCAGGCTTTTTAATTAGGGATAAATACAAACACATTTAAATATAAGTCTAATATTAATCTGAAAATTTTTGTATTATATTAATCTTTGTATAATATTAAACTTTTGTTTTATGTTTCTTATGTTCTGTAAAGCTGCTTTGAGACCATTTTGTCCATTGCTAAAAGTGCTATGCAAATAAATTTGATTTGAATTGAATCGAATTGAATTAAAAGTACAATAAAATCACACTATCAGAGTGTGTCAATGATAAACACGGTGATTAACCGGACAGTGTGTTTGCTGTAAACTCTATAAGTCTAGATGTTGGTGTGTATGCTACCTCAACAGCAAGAATCAGAATGTGGACTTTGTTAAACACGCACACACAAACACACACACACAAACACACACACACACACTGTTTAGGGATGTAAACACAAAACCGTTATCGGTATCGTTGTCTATTTAGTGCTCCGAAAATCTACAGTAACCAGAAATGGGTGTGGCTTAAAACTTAAATTAAATCGTAATATAATTAAATATGTTTCAAGAAACACTGGAATACAATATTAATAAAAAAACAGATGTAAAAATGCCAGAGCTGTCAGTATATTGTGGGAAACTGTCTCTAGCTCTGACAGTTCATCATCTTCAGCTACATCACTCCAGTCCATAATTACTCTCAAGCATCGGGGTGTTTAAACAAACAAACAAAAAAATACACATCCTTGCAGTGTTTTTATTTGTTGTTGTTCATAGCTGCCAGCAATATTTTCTATCAAGTGTACTAGGTTCACTCTCTCACTCACTCATTTTCTACCGCTTATCCGAACTATTCTCGGGAGCCTGTGCCTATCTCAGGCGTCATCGGGCATCAAGGCAGGATACACCCTGGACGGAGTGCCAACCCATCGCAGGGCACACACACACTCTCATTCACTCACGCAATCACACACTACGGACAATTTTCCAGAGATGCCAATCAACCTACCATGCATGTCTTTGGACCAGGGGAGGAAACCAGAGTACCCGGAGGAAACCCCCGTGGCACGGGGAGAACATGCAAACTCCACACACACAAGGCGGAGGCGGGAATCAAACCCCCAACCCTGGAGGTGTGAGGCGAACGTGCTAACCACTAAGCCACCGTGTCCCGGTGTACTAGGTTCTATTTCCCAAAATATAAATACTAATTTAAGCAAATTTAAAGCACCATGACTCTCTGACCAGGCAGTTACTAAAGATGAATGAATGAAGAACGTAGTCTTTCTTTGTGCCATGTGCTTCCTATCTGCTTGTTCGTGTCGGAATTACAGTAAAAACCTCACACAACATTTGTTGTTGCAGTCACAATGTCAAAAGTCACAATGTCAAAAGTCACACTCAAACACACATTCAGTATACATCCATGTCTACAACACCACTGTATTAAACTGTTTATATGCTGGTTTTGTACATGCTGTCTTGCACATTTGCATCTCACCCAATTGTTATTTTGCACACCACATTTTAATGCCTCATCCAACTGCTGCTATTACACAAGTGTGTATATGTTTACATGAACCTTCTTTGTTCAGAATCCTCTATTTGTGCATAGAATACTGTATAATATACAGAATACACACTGTTCGGTGCTATTTTGTATTTCGTGTATTTGTCCTGTAGTGTTTTGTATTGTCTGTTTGCACTAGGTAGCACACGATGCTCTTTATGCAGCTAGGACAACTTACTTTACTGTAAGTCCTCAGCGCTGTATTGCTTTATGTAGCATCACGGTTACAAAGAAACGTTTGTACTGCGTCACATATATACGGATGAAATGACAATAAATGCTTCTTGACTTCTCTATTAAAACATTTCTTCCAAGCTTTTGTAATAAAAGATATTTGCTGCAGCCTGGGAAAAGACTTCACATCGTAAAGCTTTGACATTGTCTGCAATATGTATTTATGCCTGTATCTAAATTCTAAAAATGTATTTTGTACATATGACCAAACCAGAACTATAGCATTAACATTTTAAATCTGAATACAAACTGAACTGATGTCTACTTCATTCTGCCACATAGCTTTCCACCAACTTGATAACAGTTACAAAGTGAGGAGTTTACTTATAAGGCGGACATCAGTAATACATTTATTACACTTTTATTTTCTGTGGTGATAAAGCTCTCGAATCCAGACAGCGATAAAATGACTCACTTCACAGGACGAGATGAGTTTCTTGCAGGTTAGTTTTCTACGAAGCCAGATGTTCTGTGTTTGCATTACATGGGTATATGATCTCGTCCGAGTGCACACAATAAATCAATAATCACCAACTGTTATTTGTTTTGTGACACAGGAAGTGTTTAATATCTAGTGGAGGGTCATTGATACACACACTACGAGACTAAATACAGCAAGCAGCAATAGTCAAATGTCTTCATCTGGACAGGACTGATATGTTCAGGCTACTGCTGGATTAAAACAGTAGGTCATTCTGTTTAGCTTGAAATTTTCTAACAGAAGGTCTGAGAAAAACGCAGACATTGCCGACCTGGACGATAATTAGGTCACAGAGGAGAAACTGTAAAATAGGACATTACACCAGAAGCTCATGTAAATTGAATCTCGTCCAGATAGGGCTTTAGCTAGCAAGGTTTTAGACGTGAGTATTTGCTTACACTGTGTTTGTTATCCTGGCTTTTCATTCAGCAGATGAAGGTAGACAAGGTTACTGAGTAAATAACAACACTTCCACATTATTATAGCGGGTCATATTTCTTTTTTTTTTTTTTTAAATAGAGATGTTACATACAGACAAATCAGATGTTTATCAGACGTTTGACACAATTGGGCTTTCCTTTAAATCATCATTACTGTAATGTATTTTTAGAAGAATTAAGACTTTTCAGGCAAATGCACAAGCTCACCGCAAGCTGCCAGCTGAAGCATGACTCAGGTCCAAGTCCTAATTAAGCAAAGCTGTGCAGAAGCACCTGTTGCTGTTCAAAAATAACACTATACCAGGTCTTTCATTTTCTTCACAGTGAATATAATAAACACATGAACAAGGTAATTACTGATTTACTATGACTGTGTTTAGACGTTTAAAAGAAAACATACAAACTCATTTTCTTCCTGTTTAAGACAAAGTTGGTACAAGAATCTAGTTTAACACACACACACGCGCACACTCACGCACACACACACACACACACACACACACACACACACACACACTTTAATTCAGTGTTCATACAGTATCACAATGTTGACTGCTTTCTAAACAGACACACTTGCATAGAAAACACCAGAAGAAAAAAATTCTAGAACACCAGGATCTCCTGAATTAAAAAAAAAGTATTAGTATTATTGGGGTTTAATTAATACAATATCATTTGGGATATTTTTTGAAATGTGGTATGCAGATCGGTCTGCAGATCCCAGAGACCCGTCAGTGTGTATGCCAAGACACCTGATTCATGCTAGTCGATGTCTATATGCTAACCTGTCTGGAATTAGCAACCTGACAGCTAATCTGCATTGAGCTACATTGCTGTGTACATGTGAAATAAACTGGAGATGTGTTTTAACACGGGGATTATATGGATCTACACGGGGTGCAGTTGCTTCTGACTTTTCTACTGCTGTGTTTATTTTGCCTGCGTTTTCAGCTGAAGCTGACGGAGTATGATCAAGTCTGTTCAAACAGACGAATGAAGGATATTTCACCTGCATATCTCTCTCCTTCCTTCACTTTCTCACAGACAACACTTGGTCTCGGCTCTCTCTTTCGACACTCTCTTAGAGTCTTCCGTCTGATACTTATCTTTCCCCTGCTGCGATCAGTCATCTTCGCTCTACTCCTTCATCCATCTACTTACACTTCCTCCATCTTGGCAGACGGGTCGCTCCCTGCACTGCGGAGCGTGGCACAGAGCCCAACCTCACTTGGCCGTGAAGCCATGCTCCCGTGAGCACATGCACACCACACACACACACACACACACACACACACACGAACACGAACACGAACACACAACTGAAAAGTTCTCATATATCTAAGAGCATACAGGTGATGGGCCTAAAAATGAAAGACATACATAGAGACAAAGGTGTAAAGCAAGAAAAAGGAAATACAGACATAATAAGAGAGAGAGCGAGAGAGAGAGAGAGAGAGAGAGAGAGAGAGAGAGAGAGAGAGAGAGAGAGAGAGAGAGAGAGAGAGGAGAGAAAGAGAGAGAAAGAGTAAGAAAAAGAGAATTAAAGAAATGGAGATTTATAGAGAGAGACAGAAATAGACAGAGAGAAAGAAAAACAGAGACAGAAAAAAGGCAGAGAGAATGTAAGAGAGAAAAAGAGATTGACAGTAATAGTGATGGAGAGATAGACAGAGAAAGACAGAGAGAAATAAACAGAAAGTCACATACAAACAGACAGACACACACACAGTCAAAAGTACAGTACAGTCAAAAAGGAGAATGACAGAGAGAGAGAGAGAGAGAGAGAGAGAGAGAGAGAGAGAGGAGGGGAGGATGGTGTTGAAAGAAAGAGATAAAGAACTGTATTTTCCAACTGGACCTCTAATGCATTAGAATTAACCAAAAGACAAAAATCTGTCAATTTGCTTAATTAGGTACAAACTAAGCCTCATTTTTCTCACTATTCTGGATCCATGTGTCGTCTGAATTCTGCTAAATAATTCACAATTACCTACTCAATCAATTTACAATTACTCTACAATTTAGATGCACATAACAAATCGTGTAATTATTAAAGAAATGGATAAAGCATATAAAAAGGTACGAGGAATTCACACGCAGTTAAACCCGTCCTTGAAACGACCTCTGCTGACACTCAGCTCACAGAAACGCCGCAGCACTGCACTCATCTCACCCAGCGAGCTCACCTGGCATGACTAATACCCAAACGGTAACAGTGCCCGCGTTAGATACAATATCTGTACGCTGACAGTAATCATACTGCATGAAGTGAAGTTCTCACCATTTATTCTGTTTAGTTCAGGAGTTTAAGAAGAATATAATCTCAGATAAGACTAAGATGTTTTCTGTAACGCAGGTCGAGCAACCGGTAGGCTAAACAAACAAACAAACAAAAAAAATATATAAATAATAAATAAATAAATAAATCAAAATGCAGTCATAATGTGTAAAGATCTCAAGGCAAAACGAATGCACATCTTTTCAGTAGTTGACAAGGATGACAGTTATTTCTGTCTACTCAATAATGTTTTGTGTTGAATCCTATTCAACTGTCTGTCTTCAATGCTTTGCGCTCTCTCCGTCCGGCCCCTCCTCTGGCAAATTGGGCCGAAGTCAGTAGACACAAAAGGATAGACAATCTGGGATCAATTGCCTTCCCTGATTTGAGTGAGATCGGCCCTGAAAACACATCTCATCCCTGCCATTTGTGAATGCGAGTGGCCAACAATGGAGCAGTGAGCTATTAAGTGGTGAAGGGATAAACAAACGAGTGATGCCAGCAGAGCTGAAGCTTTATATTAGAGACTGGAGAGAAAGTGCATTAAAAGAGAAGGGATGAACTCTCAAATGAACCATCAGGGTATCATGTCAACTTCCCTTATTGCCATTCTATCTCCAGCCATATTAAACAAACTGAAAACGCACCTAACTCTTCAATACTGTTTTTACTGCGCCACCGTTGACTCGTCCTCGTTATTTGCCCTTAGGGGAATCACTGCTCATGTCTTATAAAGGGACGCCCGGTTCATTTTGACTGCTCATAAAGTATCAGTATCAGGTCTGAAACAATGGATCGGTTGTATGTCAGGATTGCATGTATTTCTGTGGACGTTTCTAAACTGAACAGAAAAACCTACAGTCTTCTCTCAATCCATGAGAGAACACTAAGTCTCCTACCGTACTTTCTCTTGGTTCACAAATAATGGCTTAAGTCACTAGAGAAGCATCAGTGTGTAATCCGGGTCACGGCACCAAGTTGTTACAAAATCAGCGACCAAGTCGAGGTTGAGATATCTGATTGGTTGAAGCAGAATCAGATCAGATCTCACACCAACACAAGTATAACTTAAATTAAGTTTGTAAGATAAGATAAGATAAGATAAGATAAGATCCACCCACCCATCTATCTATCTATCCACCTATTTTCTGAACTTCTCATCCTACACAGAATCAAGCTGAGCCTAGAGCCTATCCTAGAGACCTCGAACAAGGGCGAAGGACAACCTGGACATGATGCCAACCCATTGCATGCTGGTTAATTCAAGTGCAAAATCATATGACATTGACTTTGTTTCTAAGAAGATCTCAGTATCTGGTATTAGGAGATTTGACAAAGCTTGACATTATTCGTTTGTTTCCTACTAACTAATGCACCAAAGCTCCTAGTGAACTGTTTTCAAATCTGTATTGAAGAACTGAATATTCACAAATCCTGACTTCGCCCTACTTGATGACAGGGCTAGAGTACAAACCCAACCATTGCTGACTCTCCGGTAATCCTAAAGCTCACATTCTGAGCTACAGTGGAGGCTCTCCAAATCATTTCACAGCCTTTGAGCATCACTCGGCTCTCTCAACTATTTGTGGAGACCCAGTTCGTATTTGAATTTATGGAAAACTTTACGACTGACTGTGAGGCCTGCTGTTGCTGCTGTTGGTGATTCATTGTGCAGAGCATGATGATAAAAAAGATTACGGGCCTGCAGGACTGCACCTACACTAAATATTTGACTCAGATGATGTGTGAAAGGAGTGAAGAGGAGGAGGAGAGGAAGAGGGAGAGAGAAGATGGTAAAAGGGCTTTGCCAAATGCACAGCTGCATTCCTCTGCTTTTTTCATGGCCCTTTTAGAAAGGAACGAACAGAAAACACACTTCCTCCACGCTACTCTGAAAAGGCCTTTCTTCCTGCCCACATATCCGGATTGTGGCATTTTCTTTATGCTGGAAAATATTATGTCAGTACAGCAGAAGCCAATGGGGGAAAAAAAATCTGTGGATGAGTAAGTGAATGAGTCACTCAAATTCTGGTCTACGTTCCAGTTGTGGGGCTCTGTAAAGATGCCTGGATCGGATGCTGAGGAACGGAAAGCCAAATAAAGAGCAGTGGTGCACTCTAAATTAAAAAAGTTTGACTGCTGGTGCTTAGACTACAGCACATTTGTGTCAAACCTTCTCTCTAATTAGCTGTGCTGTAGTGCAAAAGTGTTTGCCTAAGCAACGCTATATCCTTCCAGCTCCATATGAAAAATTGGACGTCAAAGAATCTTTGTTTAGTCGTGTCATTTCGTACGGTTATTGTCTAGTCATGTCATTTTAATTTATCTAGTAGTGATTCACTCTACTTCAGCAACACCCCTGATTCATAAATGCAGGACGCACGCCAGCGGAGCGACAAACACCGTCGGCTGAAAATAAACGGTATTAATGGAACAATGACAAACCCAGCTTAGGGTCTTACACGTTACATAATAACGGTAATATACGGAAACATCGCTCATTTGCCCAAATGATCTCCAACAACAATGATGCTTCTCGCATACAGAATCAAAACAAAAGAGAATAGAAACTTATTTTTGGATAGTGGTGAGAAAAAACAAAACAAAAAATAAATACCTTGGCTCATCACAGCAGAACCCCACGCAAATAGATATTGTTAATTGTGCTCGAGTCCTTCTGTTGTTTTTCAGCCCATACAAGCTGTCCTTTTTTTTTCCTTTAAAGAAGCCACACATTAAACATTTGCACGTCGCCTACATCTCCAGATCTCTGAAGTGTACTGGCTATTATCATGAAATCCAAAACAATTGCGTGGCATATTGACAAGGATATGGCATAAATAATAGGTCTGCAGTGCTGAGAAAACACTCCAGTGCATTTACGTAGATGACATTGAATTTCGTTTTAAAAATAAATAAATAGAACAAAACAACTTCTCTTAAGGTCCCACAAGAGAAATCAATGAAATGAAAGCTTTCACGTCACGGTCACACTTAATAAAAAATAGCTTTAATATCTAAGTTACCTTTACATAAAGTGTAGATGCAAAACATTTATAATGGAACTGCTCGGGGTTTATGAACATATAATACATCAGATTTCTGTTATTTTAATATAATCTTTAAAATACATGTAGCATAAAAGAACCTTTATTCTGTTCCCTTGGGTTGTAGACAGTGAACAAATGTTAATCTTCTCAGTCTTCTTATTTACAGCTCCCCACAATTTAAACTATGTTGAAATACTAGTTACCTCTAAAGGGACCAGTAATTTTTAAAAAGAGACACTATTTGACAAGATGCTTGCTTTTCAAGCTGTTGCACAATCTGTGAACTTAACTACTGCAAAGCAAAAACTACTTTCACACAAACAGTGATTTTATTGGTCTCCAGTCCCTGTACTGTGAAGTCACTAGCAAGCGTTCCTACTACTGGTTTCCATAGCAGTAACTTTTCTCAATGGGTGTCACAACTAGCCTTCACTTGACATCAAATCAGTTTTGTTGCTGCTAAAATGCAACAATCTTGAGGAAGGTTTGGTGTTTGAGTGTAACATTCAGCAGTGGGTATCTGAATCATATCATATGAAGTGAAGGAGAAGCAGTGCGAGTTCTTTGTCACTCCCATTGGTACAGTAGGTGCCAAAGTTTTCTTAACTTTGTCATGCCACAGGACACGTCCACATCAAGTCACCAACGGTTGCTGTTGTTCAGCTTAATAACTTTTAAATGAAGTTGAAAGCCTAATTATGTTTTAAGTCATGTGGAATAACCTAATAACATTTTAGGTCATGTGGAATAGTCTAATAACATATAAGGTGATGTGGAATAGTGTAATAACATTTTAGATGATGTGGAATAGTCTAATAACATTTTAGGTCATGTGGAATAGTCTAATAACATATAAGGTGATGTGGAATAGTCTAATAACATTTTAGGTCATGTGGAATAGACTAATAACATTTTAGGTCATGTGGAATAGACTAATAACATTTCAGATCATGTGGAATAGCCAAATACAATTTAAGGTCATGTGGAATAGCCAAATACAATTTAAGGTCATGTGGAATAGCCAAATACAATTTAAGGTCATGTGGAACAGCCAAATACAATTTAAGGTCATGTGGAATAGCCTAATAACATTTTAAGTCAAGCAAAATACCCTAATAACCTTTTAAGTCATGTGGAATAGCCTAATAACATTTTAAGTCAAGCAAAATACCCTAATACCCTTTTAAGTCATGTGGAATAGCCTAATAACATTTTACAGTAAGTCATGCAAAATACCCTAATACCCCTTTAAGTCATAGCCTAAGAACATTTTAAGTCATGTAGAATAGCCTTGCTGCTTAAGTTTTATTGATACTACGTCGGTGTTAATGTCATCCTTCCCCACTAAAACCTAGCCACATGAGCCACAGCTGTTCTGTAGACCCCCATAACATGTCATTTTTAAAATTTATTTAAAGTGCTGGAAATCCCAAAGTTATTACATTTATTATTGAGTCCTTATAAGTCTGTTTGACTCGCTCTATAAATTAAACAATTTTAATCCAAATTTCAATACCTCAAGAAGATGTTTTTTCTGTCTGTGAAAAGTTCAGTATTAAAAATAGCTCTAAAATTATTATTTCTTCACACATTTAAATACCAGGAATAAATCTGTGCTGAAGGAGTCCACAGAAGAACCATTTTTTTCCCTATTGGTCCTTTCCTTTCAAATTTCTTAACTCTTTTGTGTTTTTTTTTCTATAGCCAAGATCCATTCAATTAACTGTAGTTTATTTTTTATGATGGACCTTCCGTTCGATGTAGTTAAAACTGGGTATGATAACTGGCAATAATTAAAGTAATGTAAAAATAATGTGGCAGTAAAATTCAGGGAAATAATAAAAAACAGTTAACTGATAAATTTAAAAAGCCACCTTCAAATTAGATATATAAGTATATATGCAGGGTGTCCCAAAAGTCTCCATAATTTTTTCTAGCAAAATCTCATCTGTTTTTTTTTTTTTTTTAGTATATATTAGATTATTTAGTATATAAGACCATTTTTGAATTATAATGCTAGAATTTTCACATTTTGTTCTGTTTGTTCTGTAGATCACTATTTCTATGGACATAATATTTGTACGCTCACATATTTGATCAAGTCACATATCACACACACTGTGAAATCTTTGAAAATCTGTGAAAAACAGAACTAATAAGACAGTTTACACTTGATAGTTGTGGCTTTACACAGCTGCAATTTTACGGCTGCCCCTACAGCCGTAAGCGTTTGTGTCCAATTCAGTAAGTTCACTCAATCCCTGGAGATGAAGCGTATGGATTCCTGTTATTCAGTGAGAGAGCATTTCCTACGTGCTCCACAGGAATGGAGCAGGCAGACAGCAATCGTTAGTTTTGCTTTTATCTCCAAGGACATTTAAAGGCCCGAAAGGTGGGCCATCAAGACATCAGATAAGCATTATGTCCATCAATCAATAGTGCTTTTCATAACCTTTATTTAATCCTGCCAGGCTTGCTGAGCACGCTGCTCTAGAGAGGCTCTTTTCGGGAGCAGGGAACCAGAAATGCAGGGTTAAGTGTCCGACAGCGAGGGATTTAGAAGGTGTAGAACCTGTAACGTGGTGTGGCGGCTTTACCCCACTGAGCAGCTCAACTAGCACAATGGAATAAACTCAAGGCCTCAGAATCAATAGAGGTGGAACAATAAGAAGAAACTCACAGCATCTTTAAGACGCAACCCAAATATAACCTTGTCTGGATATATACACATATATGTTTCTGTAGGTCAAAGCTGCATTACTGGAACATTAAGCAGACATCATGCTTAAGGATGAGCTCATCATTTCCTCATGAAATTAAGAATGAATGCAATTTAGAGCTTTTCTATTTACAGGTGATTGACACATCACAATTAATGTCATCCTGCCCCACCAGAACGTATTCTCATGAGAGGACAGCAGTTCTGTGGACCTCCATGACATCTGTCAATTTAAAATGTATAAGTTATTAAATTATATTACATATCATTATTGAATTCATATAGTACTTAGTCTGTTTAAATGGATTTAATCCACATTTCAATGCCTTGAAAAGATGATTTTCTGTTTGTAAATGTTTAGGATTAAAAAAGCTCTAAAATATATTATATATTACAGCACAAATTTAAATAAATCCAGAAATAAACATGTTCTGAAGGAGTCCACAGAAGAACCATATTTTTCCTGCCGGTTCATGAGTTCTCAACCCTGTTGTGTGTTTTATTTTTTAATCATTTTCTACAATAAAGTTCCTTTCATTTACTTGTAGTTTTTATAACGGACCTTTAGTTTCATGTTGTAAACCTTTTGTCAACAAATGTATCTGAGTACAAATAAAAATCAGCCAGTTATACTGTATGAAATCATTACACACTACTAAATCTTTCCTAAAAGATATCTGAAGTATAACGCGTTTAGATTTTCATACCAGGACGCACTGCTGTACTGATTAAACTTCTCATTCCCATGACTGCCGCTAAATATTTGCGATTTATAATTGTTAATTAGAATAGTTAAAGAGACTCATTTCTGTGTGTGTGTATGTGTCTTTCTGTCGCTCGTTCTCAAACACACACACACACACACACACACACACACACACACACACACACACACACACTCTCTCTCTCTCGCTCTCTCTTTCTCTCTCTTGCTGCAAGGAACCTGGACCATGCTGAGACACTTTCATTAAGTTTATTTCTGACAGATCACAAAGACACACAGGCCCCATACACACATTCATCAAAAAACCTGTTCATTATAAGCTCAAGCATCTGGAGAAGGACAGCAGGCGCACGTCAAATGCTCGGCTCTTAATTAGACGCACAAAAAAAATCTGCTACGCCTTTTGGGTCCGCATTGATGTCCTGCATTGCTCCGGATGAGAATGTGATAAGAGACTATTTTTAAGTATCTGAAGAAGCAAACTAATAAGGGTCAATATCATAGCAGATATCGCAGCAGCCTCAAAGTTAGGCAAGTTGTCAAATTATTTACTGCAGTGAAAATAGACAAAGGTACAAACTTCCATAACTATAGCAAGCCAGTTTCTAGGGTTTTCATTTTTAATCTTTTTTTGAAAAATTGTCAAGAATGACTTTATACTCAGCAAAACAAACAAGAACAACAAAAAGAAATTCTCAACCTTTTAAAATGTATTAAAATCAGCACATCCAAACACTCCTTTTTTACTGAAGGTGATTATCATTATTCTTTTAAACTTTTATTTTTTAAACTGCTTAATCAGATAAACCACAAAGAGGATCAGAGAGGCTTTGGATGACTAGTTGGAAGACATAAAATTCTGCAAAAAAGGAAATGCAAAATATAAAAGGGATAATATCCTGAGGACACAATTTAGTTCTCCCCACAATTTAATTCTAAAAACAGTCTCTGAAAGCAAATAATTGTATATTTCCATTATGAGGGTTATACGCCGTTTATTTGTCTGGTTCTGAGGCTCCGCCCACAGCGCTTCTGATCTGTTTAATAAGCTTTTCTGGCTGTATGTTTCAGGGCTGGAGTATGATTGTCTATTCATCCCTTTGTACATTGGATTCTGCTGGGAAACATAAACTTTTGAAAAGAAAGGGATGTGATTGGGTTGCAATGTCAGTCAAATGGCCTCTTGTTGTGAAATTAGACGGTTCATGGAAATGACCATTACTTATGCTCAAAAGTATTTACTAATCTAATAAAATCCAGAAGAATGTTGCACAAATCAGCACCCGGAATCAACCAAAATAAACTGAATAAAACGATTCATGATGCCTCAGACTGCTTAATCATAACAAGGTCGCTTCAGTACAAGTACTAAAACCGTACATAGTTTTAAAACAAGTACATAATCTAAAAAACGTGTACTGACACAGCCCTCATATGGCCACGATATTTCTAGAAAAATTGTTCCTCAGATCCTCAGAACAACTAAACTGTGTGTAAACTTATCCCAAATTGAGCAGATGTACAGCAAGCAACAGCCAATGAGAGAACAAGAAGAAAGACAAGCATAGTCATGGCAATATCTCAGTAAATATGTAAATAAAGCTAATTAACACTGACAAATGCTTTTTAGATGCTGAATTAGCAAAAAACACATTCACAAATAAATGCTTCAATATTAAAACCAAAAGCTTTTATGAACTATTTTCAACTCTCTTTGCTGCTTGCATCTCCCTAAACAATCCTCCATTTTCTTTCTCAACTAAAGTCTGTTTAATTTCTCCAGAAGGTTAAAGATCATGTAACATGAGCACAACTTTACCTACAGTGCACTGCTATGCAAGTGATTTAGTCATGTAGTGTAAAAGTCCAGCCAATCACAAATTTGGAAAGACCATTAGACGAATATAAACCGCAGGTATTTGGCTGCTTTTGTTTACTTACACGATAAACCTGAGGCATTAATATGTTCGTTATAGTTTTCTCTTCTTCCAGCATCAAACTTCCACAGAGATTTTTTTTTGTTTGTGAAAAAAAAAAAAGCCAAAGACACTAAAATGGAGTAACTGTTCCCTGAAATGTAAAACAGTGTCTGCTGTTATAGGCCAAGGATTATTATTCTGCTACCACATCATGTCACAAAGTGTGTTTTATTATAGCACAATAAGGATCAACTTTGTAAACCCATCCTGAAATCATTGCTGATGCAGAACAGCTTTGAAATGTTAATGCTCGCTGTTACAGTAGCAGTCAGTTTAGCCATCACTGGCACAAGAAGGCCCAATAATCATAAATAATGAATGATAATCCTACAATGGTACAGAGAGTAACTGCAGCATTTGTCAGTCACAAATTATTATTGGCTTCTTGTTGGACACATGGCAACCGTTTGGCTTGGCACTTCACTGCAGGAGGAAGTGCTCTGTTTTTTCAGCCATTTTGAAAGGAAGGAGTAACTCCAGAGCTATACATTTCCTCAGCTCCTCAGACTTGTAAAGTGAATCGCTTCAATTTCAATTTAAATCACTAGGTATTTTTAATATGTGTTTGTGTGTGTGTATATACACACACACACACACACACACACACTTCCATTATTACCATTTCTCATTCTAACAATTTAGTTGTCAGCGTCTGGAAAAAAAACAACAACATAATGAAACTGTGTAGGCGGCACAATGAATTATAGATGCGTTAATTGTTTGTATGAACAGCTCTGCCATTGTAGTTAGATACACCACATCTCACAAACTCCACAAAAATAAAGAATAGTGAAGTATGAAGTAAGTGAAATATGCATCAGAATTGAGGCAGAATCATGGTTTGCTGTTCTCTGGTGATGAGCAAATATATTCGATTTGATTTAAATATACAGTATCGAGCACTGTAAACAATAGACATTGTCAAAAAGCAGCTATACAGACATGCAGATGTACTGTAGATTTAGATACTTAATGAGCAAGTCAGAAGAGACAGCTGCAGAGAAAACCTCCTAGAGACAACATGAGGAAGAATCCATGAGACGCAGAATGGAACCCGTCCTCTTCTGAGTGACAGCAGATGTGCAGTGTGATTGTGCGTCGTTACTCTTTCACTGTATGCTATAGAGTCTGTATAGAGTGCTGAGTTTATTTAGTTTGAGCATCAGATACAGTGTAATTTTCAGGAAGTGCAAGCTTGGCTTTCTAATCATAGTATTGTATATAAAGTGCTATATGGATGGAAAATATATCTTTTCTTGGTCTGGATTATACAATTCTTTGTCGTCTTTTTCTTTTTCTTCTTATTATAAGAGGGTCGCCAACAACCAGTACCAAATTACTTGTGTGTGTAAAAACATACTTGGCCAATAAAACCTGATTCTGATTAAGAAGAAGAATCTATCATTACTATTAACAGTACTAGTATTACTAGCATCACTATCTAGTATAGTTAATAGCATCACTATCACTACTACCACCATTAGGATTACTTCCACCACCTCCTACTGAAAAATGAACTGAGTGTATCCTGCAACAACACAGCGATCCTAAACATAAAGCAAAATCAACAAAAGAAAAAGCTCAGACCATTAGCGATCTGAATCAGAAACTCTCACACCAGTTACCTTCATGTCCTCATTTAACACATCCATATATCTCCTCTTTGGCCTTCCTCTTGACCTCTTACCTGGCAGCTCCATCTCAAACATCCTTCTACCAATATAACCATCTCCCTCCTCTGTACATATGGAAACCATCTCAATCTAACCTCTCTGAACTCGTCCCTAAAACAGCCAATCTGAGCAACTCTGATGTGCTCATTCCTAATCCTGTCCATCCTCGTCACTCCTAAAGAGAACCTCAACATCCTCATCTCTGCTACCTCCATCTCTGCCTCATGTCTTTTCCTCGCTGCTACAGTCTCTAACCAATACAGCATGCAGTGCCTTGCAAAAGTGTTTATACCCACTGAACTTTTCCACATTTTTGACACGTTACAACCACAAAGAAAAATGTATTTTATTGGGATTTTATGAAATAGACCGAAACAAAAGTGAAACCAACTGCCTTCAGAAGTCACCTAATTAGGAAATCGTGTGCACCTGTGTGTAACTTAATCTCAGTATAAATACAGCTGTTCTGTGAAGCCCTGAAGTGTGTTAGAGAACACACCAGACAGGTCAGGGATAAAGTTGTGGAGAAGTTTAAAGCAGGGTTAGGTTATAAAATAATATCCCAAGCCTTGAACATCTCACGGACCACTGTAGAATCCATCATCCGGAAATGGAAAGATTATGGCGCAACTGCAAGACTACCAAGACATGGCCTTCCACCTAAACTGACAGGCCGTGCAAGGAGAGCATTAATCAGAGAAGCAGCCAAGAGGCCCATGGTAACTCTGTAGGAGCTTCAGACATCCACAGCTCAGGTGGGAGAATCTGTCCACAGGACAACTATTAGTCGTGCACTCCACAAATCTGATCTTTATGGAAGAGCGGCAAGAAGAAAGCCATTGTTGAAAGAAAGCCATAAGAAATCCCATATGGAGTTTGCGACAAGCCATGTGGGGGACACAGCAAGCAGGTGGAAGAAGGTGCTCTGGTCAGATGAGCCCAAAATGTAACTTTTTGGTCAAAATGTGTGGCGGAAACCTAACACTGCACATCACCCTGAACACACCATCCCCACCGTGAAACATGGTGGTGGCAGCATCATGTTGTGGGGATGCTTTACTTCAGCAGGGACAGGGAAGCTGGTCAGAGTTGATGGGAAGATGGATGGAGCCAAATACAGGGCAATCTTAGATGAAAACCTGTTAGAGTCTGCAAAAGACTTGAGACTGGGGCAGAGGTTCACCTTCCAGCAAGACAATGACCCTAAACATACAGCCAGAGCTACAATGGAGTGCTTTATATCAAAGCATATTCATGTGTTAGAATGGCCCAGTCAAAGTCCAGACCTAAATCCAATTGAGAATCTGTGGCGAGACTTAAAAATCGCTGTTCACAGACGCTCGCCATCCAATCTGACTGAGCTCGAGCTATTTTGCAAAAAAGAATGGGCAAAAATTTCACTCTCTAGATGTGCAAAGCTGGTAGAGACATACACCAAAACACTTGCACCGAAAGGTGGTTCTACAAAGTATTGATTCAGTGGGGCTGAATACAAATGCATGCCACACTTTTCAGAAATTTATTTGTAAAAAAAAAAATTGGACACCATTTATCATTTTCCTTCCACTTCACAATTATGTGCCACTTCGTGTTGGTCTATAACATAAAATCCTAATAAAATACATTTTTGTTTGTGTCGTTTCAAAATGTGAAAAAGTTCAGTGGGTATGAATACTTTTGCAAGGCACTGTATCTGGTCTCACTACTGTCTTCTACACCTTTCCTTTGATTCTTGCTGACATTCGTCTGTCACACAACACTCCTGACACTTTTCTACACACAAAAGATTTAACAGTAATTTCTTTTTAAAGACCACAGAAAGGTTGGGATTTTCCTCCACATTGAAGACTGGAGGAAACTGAATGTTTAAAGGAGACATTATCTCTGGTATTTCTCTCCAACCTCTCAAACTACACACACATGATTCGTGTCATTTGAATGGAGAGCAGCAGAACTTCAGCAGGTGTGTATCCTGATTGAATATCAGAAACTTTCCTCACATAAACGTTGACGAACTAGTTTTTGGTCACCGTTTCTTTATACAGCTCTCAATCTCCTAATGTTTTTATGCAAAAAAAGATTCATGAATGAATAAAAATTTCAGTGCCTTAGCAGTTGATGGTTCTGTGCCCCAGACAAAAAGGTCACAAGTTCAAATCCTTATTACTTTCACAGAGCTGCATTGTATGTGCTGTGTTGTGTTTAGCTTTGAGTTCTGACTGTACTCTTTCTTGTTTTGTGGTTAAAATGTGTACTGCACAGTTCGTGTAACATACACTACATAAAAGTAAGTGCAGCGTGGACATACTTTGGGCTCCGTGGTGTGTAGAGATTAATGGCGTCTCAGAGAGCTGATGTTGCTCGGTAGTTTCGTCCTGGCTGTGTGAAAGCAGTGTCTGCCCTGATTTCTCACAGGATTTAATTACAGCTTTAGGTCTGATAGACTCCAGCTAATCTGTCCAGGCTTAAAGTAAATACCTCATCAGAGGTGTAAAGCAAGTCCTTACACACACACACACACACACACACACACGCACGCACACATAAACAATGATCTTATAAATATGTCACTGCTAAACAGAGACAAATATGAACACAAGCCTCTTTTTTTAGCATGCTAAAAGAAACTGAATTACAGTGTAGTCTGTAAATAATTGAACAGTAAATAGGGTTTTGGCTCTGGACTCCATCTGAAATGAAATATGGAACATGTACATTTTATACACGCCCTTTCTTCTTCAGAAATGAAATGAGCTGGATAGCAAGTCATTTTATTTCATGACTCTTGATACCA
The DNA here is from genome assembly GCF_030014155.1 of Tachysurus vachellii. Classification (NCBI taxonomy): domain Eukaryota; kingdom Metazoa; phylum Chordata; class Actinopteri; order Siluriformes; family Bagridae; genus Tachysurus; species Tachysurus vachellii. The sequence goes on along the minus strand of NC_083472.1, from coordinate 5,883,952 downwards.
AAGCTGTGACATTTCCTTCAGGGTTTCTTAGATGTCGGAACATCACTGAGAATCTCACTGTCTTTTGCCTTGTCTCTCTCTCTCTCTCTCTCTCTCTCTCTCTCTCTCTCCAGTGTGTATGACCACAGCACTTTTTATGCATTTAAAAATGCGACGTGATTTTATGCCGATTTCATGGTGAGCTGTCCTTGAGGCATTTCATTTATTCTGCAGCCCATATTCAAGCAAACAAACCTGAGAAAGCTCAGCTAAATGAAGCCCTCTACCACACACACACCCATGATTCCAGTGTGCCAATGTAATTATCTGATCACTGACATAGTGGTGGTGTACAACACCACGATCACGATTACTCTAAAGGTGTCTCACACCAGAATGTCTCACTCCAGGAAAAAACCATGTTGACAGTGACAGGAGTGTGACAGTATGTAATTGTGTGTGAATGGCAGTGATGGCAGTGTGACAGACAAGCTATATCTGTCCTGAATGGAGTCACTGCCACTTAAGTCGTCTGCCTAACACTCGCAGGAATTCACTGTATCTAAAGCAACCGTTTTCCGAAATGGAAATTTAGACAATTTTCCAATTCCAAAATGATTACTGTGCATGCATTAATGCAGCTAATAGGTAACGGGGGTCTTGTATTTTGAGTGAAAATTGCATAAATGTATTGTATGAACACTATATTACTCTATATGGGTGAAATTATGTGGACACCTGCTTGCTGAACATCCCTTTCCAAAACTACAGGCATTTATGGGGTTGGTGCCTCAGCCTCTATTCTTTTAACAAGTCTTTTCACTAGAGTTTGGAATACGGCTGCATGGATTTGCCCATTCAGTCGATGGATGATGATGAATAAGACCTAGAGAGCAGTCTGAGTTCCAGTTCATCCCATTGGTGTTCAGTAGGGTTCATGCTTTTGACAGCAAACCTAGATTAGCAAGTTTAGTGGCTAAACAACACCATACAGAGCAAGATGAAATGCACAGTCCTCCTATAACCATAATTATTTTTTTACCATAAATATTGTCTTATTTGTGCCACAGTAGCCTTCCTGACAGTTTGAACCAGGTGGGATAACCTTGGTTGACCAGGAAGCTCACCACCAGCCCTGGGGTGTAGGGAAGCAAGCAACAAGCCCTGGTGTGTAGGGAAACACCCCACAAGCCGTGGTGTGTAGGGAAACACCCCACAAGCCCTGGTGTGTAGGGAAACACCCCACAAGCCCTGGTGTGTAGGGAAACACCCCACAAGCCCTGGTGTGTAGGGAAACACCCCACAAGCCGTGGTGTGTAGGGAAACACCCCACAAACCATGGAGTGTAGGGAAACACCCCACAAACCCTGGTGTGTAGGGAAACACCCCACAAACCCTGGTGTGTAGGGAAACACCTCACAGGCAAAAAATACAACTACGAGATCTGAATCTTCACTTACCATGCTCTGTATCCCAGACCTTGACATGTGCAGCTGTTATAAACTAATCAAAGTTATTTGTTTCATTAAAATAGTTTGCTTATTCAATATATACCCTTCAAAAATGTCTTTTTTTTAATCAAGCAACATCATGATTTACTGCAATATCTAAAAATCTACAAAACCTTCTAAGTGTAAGAAGCAGCCATCTGGAAAAACTCAAATCATTTTTTCATTAGCACACTGTGGTTTTATTCTGCTCTCTATGCCCCGCTGGAATAATAAGTGAAAGCTGAAAGAAGTCAGATGATAATATAGTTTCACTTTGAGTTTTGCACCTTTATTTTGGTAAATATGCACCGTATATGCTATTTTAACAGACTCTTATTTTAAAATAAGATTACGGAGCTTGGCAAAATTGTTTGTAGCTAGCATATGAAGATGTGAGCAAACATGGAAAATATTAGCATTGCAGATTTTGTTTGATTCACTACACTCGGTGTCATTTTGAATATTATGTAAATTCAGCACAATATTTTAACACAATAACTTTCAGAGGAAACAGATTGCTTTTGGATGCACTGTGTTACGTAAGGAATAAAACACGACAATGTGTGATGCTGTGAGGAAATAATTAACGTTAGGTTTAGTGTGATGAGGTTGCTAATATTATATTTTTATTCATTAAAGGCCATGTCATACTTTTTATCCATTTATAGATATGTTTTAATGTGGCAAAACATCCACAATTAATTTAGCGCCTGTTGTCAATAATGCTACAGTAGATAGAGTGTGCAATAAGACAATAATATAATATCATGAATTATGAAGACATTTCGGGGGGCACGGTGGCTTAGTGGTTAGCACGTTCGCCTCACACCTCCAGGGTTGGGGGTTCGATTCCCGCCTCCGCCTTGTGTGTGGAGTTTGCATATTCTCCCCGTGCCTCAGGGGTTTCCTCCGGGTACTCCGGTTTCCTCCCCCGGTCCAAATACATGCATGGTAGGTTGATTGGCATCTCTGGAAAATTGTCCGTAGTGTGTGATTGCGTGAGTGAATGAGAGTGTGTGTGTGTGTTCGCCCTGCGATAGGTTGGCACTCCGTCCAGGGTGTATCCTGCCTTGATGCCCGATGACGCCTGAGATAGGCACAGGCTCCCCGTGACCCGAGAATAGTTCGGATAAGTGGTAGAAAATGAATGAATAAATGAAGACATTTCTAGGATACATATGTATCATGATATACAATACACAGATTTGATTAATAATTTTACAGCTACAATTTTTTTATTTTAAAATAAAAACATAAACAAAAATTAAACACATTTAATAGAAGTACATTTAAGTAATTTGTTAACATTTAATTTTTTAATAAATTATTTGACCATTTTTATCATTTTAAAAATTTTCCATTTTTTTAAATTGCTGCTTCTATTATGTTTGTAATTATTTGTTGCTTGTCTAATTTAAAACAAGCTTTTTTACATTAGACAAGCAAAGTGATGCACATTAAAATCTGACATTATTAGAAGTGCAGATCTAATATTCAAAGCCAGTTCCCGCAACTGGAAAGAAGTGAGGTTTCCTTTCTGGTGTTTAAAAGCAAAATAGCTGAAAGAGGGTTTCATAATGGTGCGAGGAGCGTACGCATGTGGGAGGACGAGCCTCGAACACAAGTCTCCTTGGCAACTGCACACCTGTGGAGAGCCTATAGAAAAGGCAGGGGCTGAATCAGAGCCCAGTGAGTGAGTGTGTGTGTGTGTGTGTGTGTGTGTGTAAGCTTTATGCGGAGTGAAGAGCTGAGGGGAAGGCCGTCCTTTGAGGCTTTTTAAATGTCGAAGGAGAGCAAATCGGTGCTAAAAACAACCACCCGTGTGTTGTTAACCATAAGGCTGTTATTATATATTAAGTGAGTATTTGCCATAATCAATAAAATATTAATAAAATTACAAAAATTAAATGGTAATATAATAAATGCTTATAAAAATCCCACAAGTTCAGTTTTATAGTTTATTTGAATATTCCCTAGGGAGTGATTTATAAGAGATATTATGTGTGAAGCAAACTGATTTCCATTACAAGCATTCAGAAAGGTAAATAAAATCTTAATTAAAGCACATACATCATATGTTATTGCTGCACTATACAGTGTCGCTTCCCATGAGCCTGCTCTTACTGCGTGCAGAATCTAAACTGCTTGAACATAACCTGGTCCTGCTGACATGCGAGCAGTTTGCAAGATCATAAAGTGAATTAATTTAATATTTTATGAAAGCCAGGACACCACACGCAGCTCGGTAACAGCACTGGCTCTAAGCGCATGGAGACCGCTGAGGCTTTTGTGCAGGCTCGTGAAATCTTGCTCTTTCTGACAAGCTGCAGCTTTCTGAACGCCTTCTCTACTGTCTGACATTTCAGCAAATGTGACGAAATTACAATTTATGAGATGCAATGTGTACGGAGCAGCGTGGTACACCGCACACACTCATTTACTGCAGGCCAACAGTTTCTCTGAAAAATCAATGACTGCAGAAATAGAACCACAAGAACTTGCTGATGAATACAAGCAGCTTTATGTATTAATTACACACACAACAATATCTATTCCACAATTTATACAGCTCATTATATTTGAGGAAAAAAGGGGAAAAAATCTACAGTTAAAGTTACAAAGCAAGTTTTTTTTCTCAGAGATTTTCAGAGGCCACACCTCCTACACTGACACAGAGACCACACCTCCTTCACTGAGACTGAGACAGAGGCCACACCTCCTTCACTGAGACTGATACAGAGGCCACACCTCCTTCACTGAGACTGATACAGAGGCCACACCTCCTTCACTGAGACTGACAGATACAGATACCACACCTCCTTCACTAAGACTGACAGATACAGAGGCCACACCTCCTTCACTAAGACTGACAGATACAGAGGCCACACCTCCTTCACTAAGACTGACTGACACAGAGGCCACACCTCCTTCACTGAGACTGACAGATACAGAGGCCACACCTCCTTCACAAAGACTGAATGACACAGAGGCCACACCTCCTTCACTAAGACTGACAAATACAGAGGCCACACCTCCTTCACTAAGACTGACTGACACAGAGGCCACACCTCCTTCACTAAGACTGACTGACACAGAGGCCACACCTCCTTCACAAAGACTGAATGACACAGAGGCCACACCTCCTTCACTAAGACTGACAGATACAGAGGCCACACCTCCTCCAATGAGACTGACAGATACAGAGGCCACACCTCCTACACTAAGACTGACTGACACAGAGACCACACCTCCTTCACTGAGACTGACAGACACAGAGACCACACCTCCTTCACTGAGACTGACAGATACAGAGACCACACCTCCTTCACCGAGACTGACAGATACAGAGGCCACACCTCCTACACTAAGACTGACTGACAGATACAGAGACCACACCTCCTTCACTGAGACTGACAGACACAGAGACCACACCTCCTTCACTGAGACTGACAGATACAGAGACCACACCTCCTTCACCGAGACTGACAGATACAGAGGCCACACCTCCTTCACTAAGACTGACTGACACAGAGGCCACACCTCCTTCACTAAGACTGACTGACACAGAGGCAGATACAGAGGCCACACCTCCTTCACAAAGACTGAATGACACAGAGGCCACACCTCCTTCACTAAGACTGACAAATACAGAGGCCACACCTCCTTCACTAAGACTGACTGACACAGAGGCCACACCTCCTTCACTAAGACTGACAGATACAGAGGCCACACCTCCTTCACTAAGACTGACAGATACAGAGGCCACACCTCCTTCACTAAGACTGACAGATACAGAGGCCACTGAATCTGAGAGGCACAGACAGGCAGAAGATACGCCGCCTTTACTAAAAGTGAGAAGCAGAGAGTTTGACCACACCCACTTCACTGAGAAAGCACATAGACCACACCTACAGCACCTCTTCCACACTCAAAGAACTAATATTTAAAAAAAAACAAAAAAAAACATACTAATTAATTTATGACACAAAATTATTACAGCAATTAGGATTATTTCCTCTACATCCTTGTCCAGAAATATTTATTGTTTGCTAATCAGTTCATCCCGTCTAGAAATAAGGCTCACAATAACATGCATCACGTATTCCTCAGATAACAGCAGTGAAGTGGCTTGCGGAATGACATATGGGGTTAAAGTGTTGTAATTAAAAAAAAATCTCCATGCTGAAGATCCTATTTCTGGGATAAAGCTAGAAGCCAACAACTATGATGGTATGACAGCTAAAAGGCTAAAGGGAAATCTGGGCTAATTAACAAGCACTACTGCCTCAAACCAAGACAAATTACTCTGATGGATAATATCTCCCAAAGAGAGACGCGCTCTATTACACCGCTGCTGCTGCCGCTGCTAAAATCTGCAAGAAGAGAAGTTAAGAAATGAGCAACAAAAGTGAAACCGTCCATTTTAGCTCAACAGAAGTGTTTAGTATCGACGCATAAGAATGGTTTGAGCGTAACATGCTCTCCAGGGCTGAGTGAGATTTAACTTCAAATGTAAACAGAGAAAGGAAATAATGCAAACCTACCTCAAATATTCAACCAATCGTACTCCATGATCGATATTTTATTGCCACCTCAACCAACTATTCTATACTTCCTTAACATGGCAATGATTCTGTTTAATGTAATTTCTACCTGCTTATGTATTCTTTTATATATACATACTACATACTGTATATCACTGTATTACATATGTGAAAGTTTCCCACAAAGGTGACCATATATTTGCAGTTACTCGAAATGTTCTTTAGGCCAATTAGTACATTTTCCACTCAGACGCTTGGATTTAATTTATTTTGTGTCACTTTTACATAACTACATCTATTCTCCTGAAGATTCTCCTGCAATCATTCTGGAGGTGATTTAAAAAAATATATATATATCTAAAATAATATCCTAGCAATAATTCAAAATGAAATCTTTCAGCTATTTTTAGAGCTCCTAAGAAAAACCTGTGAAATGGATTAACAGTATTAAAAGTGAACAAAAATGACATTTCAATCATTTCAGTCTTGTTTTAGGTCAAATTTCAAATGCTTTCACTCTGAAAAGTCCATCACTTATTCATTGGTTTAAAATTTTTAACAGCTGCTAGAAGTTAAAGACATGACAACATTGAGGCATGTTTGATGTGAGTGCAGGTTTATTTGAATTCGCTCCTGAGTGTCAGTATAACCAAAGCATCAAATCCAGCAACACTCACAGAAAATTCACTGTGCCATTCAGCTATATACAGCAGGTGACACGTCGGCATATCAATCATCCTGTTTTGATGTACTTTTTTGTGATGTCTTTCCAGCGAGTGCATTTTGCAAGGAAACAGGGAAAAACACTTTGCATAATTATGTCTTTGCTTTAAACCCATGAAAGCTAATCTTCAGAACAAAGTGTACAGGTGCACGCTACTTGACGACTGCATGTTAAATATCCAGATGCAAGATATTCAGCGGTTAAAAAAAAAAGACGTAGCAAGTTATGAGCTGTCATTTCAATTCTAAAGATTTCCAATGTGTGAAAACATAAAAGTACAGATCATCGGTATGTAGAGCTTCCCACGGTACTCTGCGACTCGAGCACACTGAGACGTGGTGATTGCACGGGGAGAATGAATGCAAAGAAACAAACAAAAAAAAACCTCTACAGTGAAGGGCACAAGGTTCAAGCGCTGAGTGTGAAAGTGTGACTGTTTTCATAGCAGAAATGTTTTTTTTTTTAGACTTTTGGGCAAACTAAACTCCTACAGGAGTTTGGCTAATGGAGTTGAGGATAAAAGCAAAGATTTGATGTTACCTGTTAAAAGCAACCAGTAAAGGAAACAGAAATAAAATGCCATGCCCCTTAGCCAGTTCCCTTCCCAGGGTGTAGCTGTGCTACCGTCAGGACTTCTGCTTGGACATTCTCTGCCGGAACATTTGGGACATTTCCGGCAGTGTTTTCTGCCACGTGTCTCATCTTACTCACCTGTTTGTTATTGGTTTAATTATTATGTGTATTTATTGCGGTTGCGTTGCGTTTAGCTTCGCAGAGTCCTCATCCGTTTGTCGGTTTCCGTTTCGTCGATTTATTTTTGTGTTTTGTTAATAAATCTGTTTTTATTTTGGTATCCCTGCATTTGGGTCTGCTTTTATCCCTGCATTCTCTGACAGAAGGACTCCACCACTTACAGACCCAGCGAGATACTCCAAGCATACCTGACAGCTTTGGGAGTGTTTTATAGTTTTTTTTTATTGACGTTTTTGATGTCTATGACCTCGCCTCATTCTTGTTCTTGTGGAGGACGCCGCTACACTTCCTGGTCTTCCGTGGGGTGGACGCAGCCTCACTTCTTGTCCGCGGGGGAGGTCATGGGTCAGACCCATGTAGAAGATTCGGTCCGGTTCGGGTGAGCTGCGTATCATATAAATTATACTCTGCTCTATAGTCCACACTCCACTCTATACTTGCTCAACACTACACTCTATACAATGCTCTATACACTATACTCGATTTCATACTCCATACTATACTCTAGTTTACAGTCCGCTATATACACTGTATTCTACTTTATACTCCATATTATACTTTATACTCTGCACTATACACCAGACTCTACGCTCTATACTATACTCTATAGTGTACACTCTGCTCTATACTCTATTGTCTACACTCTATAGTCTACACTCTGCTCTATAATACACTCTATAGTTTATACTCTGCTCTATAATACACTCTATAGTCTACACTCTGCTCTATAATACACTCTATAGTTTATACTCTGCTCTATAATACACTCTATAGTCTACACTCTGCTCTATAATACACTCTATAGTCTACACTCTGCTCTATAATACACTCTATAGTCTACACTCTGCTCTATAATACACTCTGTAGTCTACACTCTGCTCTATAATACACTCTATAGTCTACACTCTGCTCTATAATACACTCTATAGTCTACACTCTATAGTCTACACTCTGCTCTATAATACACTCTATAGTCTACACTCTGCTCTATAATACACTCTATAGTCTACAATCTGCTCTATAATACACTCTATAGTCTACACTCTGCTCTATAATACACTCTATAGTCTACACTCTGCTCTATAATACACTCTATAGTCTACACTCTGCTCTATAATACACTCTATAGTCTACACTCTGCTCTATAATACACTCTATAGACTACACTCTGCTCTATAATACACTCTATAGTCTACACTCTGCTCTATAATACACTCTATAGTCTACACTCTGCTCTATAATACACTCTATAGTCTACACTCTAGTCTACACTCTGCTCTATAATACACTCTATAGTCTACACTCTGCTCTATAATACACTCTATAGTCTACACTCTGCTCTATAATACACTCTATAGACTACACTCTGCTCTATAATACACTCTATAGTCTACACTCTGCTCTATAATACACTCTATAGTCTACACTCTGCTCTATAATACACTCTATAGTCTACACTCTAGTCTACACTCTGCTCTATAATACACTCTATAGTCTACACTCTGCTCTATAATACACTCTATAGTCTACAATCTGCTCTATAATACACTCTATAGTCTACACTCTGCTCTATAATACACTCTATAGTCTACAATCTGCTCTATAATACACTCTATAGACTACACTCTGCTCTATAATACACTCTATAGTCTACACTCTGCTCTATAATACACTCTATAGACTACACTCTGCTCTATAATACACTCTATAGTCTACACTCTGCTCTATAATACACTCTATAGTCTACACTCTGCTCTATAATACACTCTGTAGTCTACACTCTGCTCTATAATACACTCTATAGTCTACACTCTGCTCTATAATACACTCTATAGTCTACACTCTATAGTCTACACTCTGCTCTATAATACACTCTATAGTCTACACTCTGCTCTATAATACACTCTATAGTCTACACTCTGCTCTATAATACACTCTATAGTCTACACTCTGCTCTATAATACACTCTATAGTCTACACTCTGCTCTATAATACACTCTATAGTCTACACTCTGCTCTATAATACACTCTATAGTCTACACTCTGCTCTATAATACACTCTAGTCTACTGCTCTAATACACTCTATAGTCTACACTCTGCTCTATAATACACTCTATAGTCTACACTCTGCTCTATAATACACTCTATAGTCTACACTCTGCTCTATAATACACTCTATAGTCTACACTCTGCTCTATAATACACTCTATAGTCTACACTCTGCTCTATAATACACTCTATAGTCTACACTCTGCTCTATAATACACTCTATAGTCTACACTCTGCTCTATAATACACTCTATAGTCTACACTCTGCTCTATAATACACTCTATAGTCTACACTCTGCTCTATAATACACTCTATAGTCTACACTCTGCTCTATAATACACTCTATAGTCTACACTCTGCTCTATAATACACTCTATAGTCTACACTCTGCTCTATAATACACTCTATAGTCTACACTCTGCTCTATAATACACTCTATAGTCTACACTCTGCTCTATAATACACTCTATAGTCTACACTCTGCTCTATAATACACTCTATAGTCTACACTCTGCTCTATAATACACTCTATAGTCTACACTCTGCTCTATAATACACTCTATAGTCTACACTCTGCTCTATAATACACTCTATAGTCTACACTCTGCTCTATAATACACTCTATAGTCTACACTCTGCTCTATAATACACTCTATAGTCTACACTCTGCTCTATAATACACTCTATAGTCTACACTCTGCTCTATAATACACTCTATAGTCTACACTCTGCTCTATAATACACTCTATAGTCTACACTCTGCTCTATAATACACTCTATAGTCTACACTCTGCTCTATAATACACTCTATAGTCTACACTCTGCTCTATAATACACTCTATAGTCTACACTCTGCTCTATAATACACTCTATAGTCTACACTCTGCTCTATAATACACTCTATAGACTACACTCTGCTCTATAATACACTCTATAGTCTACACTCTGCTCTATAATACACTCTATAGTTTACACTCTGCTCTATAATACACTCTATAGTCTACACTCTGCTCTATAATACACTCTATAGTCTACACTCTGCTCTATAATACACTCTATAGTCTACACTCTAGTCTACACTCTGCTCTATAATACACTCTATAGTCTACACTCTGCTCTATAATACACTCTATAGACTACACTCTGCTCTATAATACACTCTATAGTCTACACTCTGCTCTATAATACACTCTATAGTCTACACTCTGCTCTATAATACACTCTGTAGTCTACACTCTGCTCTATAATACACTCTATAGTCTACACTCTGCTCTATAATACACTCTATAGTCTACACTCTGCTCTATAATACACTCTATAGTCTACACTCTGCTCTATAATACACTCTATAGTCTACACTCTGCTCTATAATACACTCTATAGACTACACTCTGCTCTATAATACACTCTATAGTCTACACTCTGCTCTATAATACACTCTATAGTCTACACTCTGCTCTATAATACACTCTATAGTCTACACTCTGCTCTATAATACACTCTATAGTCTACACTCTGCTCTATAATACACTCTATAGTCTACACTCTGCTCTATAATACACTCTATAGTCTACACTCTGCTCTATAATACACTCTATAGTCTACACGCTGCTCTATAATACACTCTATAGACTACACTTTTTTCTATACCCTGCATTATTCACTAAACAAATTTCATATCTTTTCAGAATCAATAAACATATTGTGCAAATGACGGCGCTAACGTTAGTTTGTATCTAAATGCGCTTTCATAATTAAAAAAAACATGCAATTACAATTTATTAAAGTGTATAGTCATTTATACAATAATGGAATATAGATATTATTTAGATATCATTATTACATCATGTGCACACTTTTCCACACTCATAAACACACACGGGTTATTTCTCTTAGCAGTCCACATAAGAGAATGCCATGATACATCAACAGTAATCTGAGTGAGACAGCAACCCTACCCACTGTGGAGAAGGTTAGATGTTAAATGTTTAAACTGTTCCTTTAAAAGTTAATTTAAATTTGTTCATTACATATTCAGAAAAATATCTTGAAGCTGTTCGAATGCAGCGTGTTTTACTGTTAACGCGTCGCTGCCGTTAATCAAGGTGCCTTTCAAACTATCCATGCAGAAAGCAATCACAATTAGCTTAAGCAAACTTTATTTAATCTTCTACAAAAGGTAATGCATGTCTTCAATATCCTGCCAGTTTAATACGGACATTTGCACAATATGTTTATTGAATAAAGCTCATCATTTAGGCTTGGTGGTTCTCTGACGTGGTATGAATTTAGAAAAGCTCTCGACTATCTGTTAATCCCGCGGCTGCACGTGCTGCAATTTGCAAGATGTGTTTTGAAGACAAATACATCAGCAGGTTTTGGAGGCATTTTTTTCCCCCCACAACAGTAAGAAAACATTTATGGTGTTGGAAAAGATTTGTGTTTTGAGACACAAGATAATTCCTTTGTGAGAAAAAGTTTCCATAGGGAAAAAAAAACAGATACAAAATTAGAACTAATTTCTGTTGTGAGAAAAATGTAAAACTGATTTTTTTTTTTGTTAAAAAACAGTTTTTTTGTGAGAAACCTTCTGCCATTTCTGCTGTCAGAAACCATTTTCACATATCTTTTGTGAGAAAGTACTTTTTTTCATGCGACAAGTTCTATTTTTCAGAGAAAATCGTTTCCACTGAGAGAAAACACTTTTAGTATAAAGCTTTCGTACTGCTAAAAAAAAAAGCTGCTGGTGAAAAACCAATTCTATTGTGGGAAGACATTTGCTTTTTCTTTTGCCTACATGTGTTATCAGTTCTGGGATGTCATAATTTTCTTCTCTCTTGTTATTTTATAGTTTTGCATCTCTTGGCAAAGGCAGAAAGCCATTATGTTTTTGGTATGATCATGCGAATTTATGACACTCAGATGGAAAGCTTTTGGAAAGGGGACATATGCGAAAGATGCTAAAGCTGCTCTCATGACTAACAGCATCACATGCTGGTGGATGAAGATGCACATTTGCTTCGTCTTAATCCATGCACTAATAGCATTTGAGCGGTACACTAGTCTCCCAGCATGACACACACTGCTGCAAGGCATGTAGTGTCCATTCCATATAGAAACTGAACATAACTGGCGTGTGTCCGTGTGTGTGTGTTTCAGAGCGAGGCGGGTGTGTGGAGAGGCTTCGTATCGTGCTGTGAATTTCAGCCGCAGTGTTCCTTCCACATCACCATCTCTGCTTCTCGAGAGGAAACACTGGGTCACCAGAATGGAGGTAAAAATAAATAAAAAAAAATATGGAGGACACATTAGTCACATGTCTTTTTTTTTACATGACAGCACCAATCATGATGAGTTAGGATTCCACCAGTGCATTGAAAATATCTTCCTGTCAAGTTTAGTCGACTCTTCCAGCTCCTGGGTGTGTTTTAGATTCTGAGTGTGTGTGTGTGTGTGTGTGTGTGTGTGTGTGTGTGTGTGACTTTGCTGGTGTTCCACCTGCTGGTCCAAATGAGTTTTCCTAACAGATTGCGCTCTGGCGATTTTGCAGGCCAGTCAAACGTGTCTTCATATTTCATCATGCTTGTCAAGCAAGTCACACACAATGACGTGGCCCTGTGCACACTATAGTTGTCATCCTGGAACATCAGTGTTGACATCAGTGTCATCCAAAAGCGTACTGTGCTCTGCTTGGAGACAACTCTGACACTGAACCACAAAAGGCCACCTTAGTTTGCAGCCCAAATCTGCCAAGTTGTGAACTTTTGACCAGATCTGCAGAACTATTGAAATTACGCAATAAGATGGGAGCTGAAAAAGTTCTGCTATACATCCCATGTGGAGTAAATGAAGAACGTTATGGTCTTTATTCATATATTATCTATTTATAGAATTTTCAATAATAATATGATAACCATACTCTATACAGCTAAAATGTCCCTCATATGTAGGCCTCTTTAAACTTTCACCACAATCCTGGATCTCTGGAATTGAGGTGTCGATTAAGACATGGTTTACCAAGGATGGAGTGGATGAACTCGAGTGAGCCCTGGCCTTAACCCCACTGAACACCTATGGAATGAACTAAAACGCTGACTGACTAAACCCCATCAGCACCTGACCTCACTTTATGCTTTTGTGGCTAAATAAACACAAACGGGGGGCACGGTGGCTTAGTGGTTAACACATTCGCCTCACACCTCCAGGTTTGGGGGTTCGATTCCTGCCTCCGCCTTGTGTGTGTGGAGTTTGCATGTTCTCCCCGTGCCTTGGGGGTTTCCTCCGGGTACTCCGGTTTCCTCCCCCAGTCCAAAGACATGCATGGTAGGTTGATTGGCATCTCTGGAAAATAATTGTCCGTAGTGTGTGATTGCGTGAGTGAATGAGAGTGTGTGTGTGTGTGTGTGCCCTGCGATGGGTTGGCACTCCGTCCAGGGTGTATCCTGCCTTGATGCCCGATGACGCCTGAGATAAGCACAGGCTCCCCGTGACCCGAGAATAGTTCGGATAAGCGGTAGAAAATGAGCGAGTGCGTGAATGAGTAAACACAAACGAACACAACATAATACCAAAAATGTAGGAGAAACACTTCATAAAAGTCAATTCGATTCAATTTCTTTGTACAGCGCTTTTAACAAGGGACTTTGTCTGAAAGCAGCTTTACAGAAGTAATGAAACAAAAAAAAAAGTTTTTAAATTAGGTTACTATTTATCTCTAACGTTTTTCCCTAAAAAAAAAAAACGTTTTTTTTTTTTAAAAAAAAAAAAGTAAGAAAAGCAGCAGCAAAAGGAAACAGAGGGAGATGCCATTGGTGTCAATGTCAGTCTACAGACTTTATTAAATATAGTGCATGTGGAAATGAAGGATATCACTGATTTTTCCAGGCGGTATTGTTAGCACTGTCAGTACATGCATTACACTGAGATTTTCCAATGCACAGAAAAAAGCAGCTAATCATTAGCTAATGCATTATTTCAACCTCTGTTCTGTTCCTTGCTTTATTACAGAAACTCACATGTTCTAAACAATAAATGAAACAACAATTATCTAGATTCGAATAATGTGTCTCGTTTGTTCTGTTTTCTCTTCCAAACCTCAAGCAAAACTAAAAATCTCCATCTTTATCCACTATTGTGAAAAATAGCATGGATCAGAACATCACACTATTAATTCCAACCCTAACAAGTTCACTTCCTGTTAGTCCTGATTATTAGTTGCAGTTCATGCTGTTTGCACACGATCGTTTGCCTTTGGTTTGACTGGCTGTGACATTGTTTTTCTTTCGTTTGGTTCGGCTGGTTTCACACTGCAGCGAGTTTAAAGTGCGGCAACTTATTTGCACATGTGGGTGTTCTTGATAAGACGTGCACTTTATTTAAGGGATGACGCTTGTCGGTTCTCAGAGTTGTTGTTTTTTCTCTACAGCAGAAAGCAAGTGTGATTTATTAGCGAATAAAGAAAATCGCTATAGTTGTTACCTAGCAGCACTCATACCAAAATTACTCTGCAATCAATAAACAAACTTATCTGATCCACACACACACACACACACTTTCTATATATTACAGCTTACTGTACAATTTTATTATTATAAGTTCTGAAGAAACAACTGAGACTGAAGATTCAATCATTTTTTAAAGGACTTAATCCGTGCACGGTGGACGCTTGGTGTCGGTGGGACGGGTTAACGGTAGCTCAGTGTGTTAGATGCTGAAATACTTATGAGAAGGTCATGAGTTTAAATTCCAGCACCGCCAAGCTGCAACTGCTGGACCCTAGAGCAAGACCCTTAACCCTGAACTGCTCAGATGTATAATTGAGAGAAATGTATGTCGCTCTGGATAAGGACGTCTCCCAAATGCCAGAATTGCACAAAAAAAAAAGTAAAACTGAAAACAAGTACGGGATATGAAAATTTGGATGAGGAGCAAGTCAGCTGATTTTCAGTGGATCAGTGTGTAATTCATTAAGTATTGGGCATGTGGTAGTCTAGTGGTTAAGGTGTTGAACAAACAATCAGAAGGTAATGAGTTTGAATCCCATGTCCACCAAGCTGTCTCTGCTGGGCCCCTGAACAAGGCCCTTAACCCTCAATTGCTCAGGTACACAAAAACATAAGTCGCTCTGGATAAGGGCATCTGCCAAATGCCATAAATATAAATGTAAGGACGTCTAGTTACTAGTCTGTAATCCTAGTGAACCAATGTTAATGTATTCATCAAATACATAGAGACTTGAAAGCACTTTTGTATGTCGCTCTGGATAAGGCCGTCTGCCAAATGCTGTAAATGTAAGTACAGATAATATAATACAAATCCTACTAGTCAAACCATTTAGTCAACATCATAGTCCCCAGCAAAGATGGTAGATATGGAACTACCCTAGACTGAAATAGCTTTGCACCTAGAACTCTTCATGCTGATCTGTACTGTACTGCTGTATGTGAACCTTCATGCTCTGCAACACACACGTCACGATCCATTCCTTATAATCCGTTTAATCAGTGCGACCCACACAGGTGAAATGCAAAGAGAAAATTGCCCCCGTTTTTCCAATGCCCCGGTGCTGAAGAAAAAAGAACAATAAAGCCTGAGTGAAAAGCTGAAAAGAGCACATTAATCGCAGACACTTGCTTGATTGGATCATCATCACCTCAGTCGGTTGGTTGGTTGCGTGTCTTTCTCGTCCATAAATAATTCAGCACGGCATAATAAAACGGTTCCGAAGGGCAAGAAGTCTGCAAAAAATGGGGAGGAAATGCTTTCTGCTTGATTTAGACATTTACCGGCTCGGCATGACGTTAATGAATGAGATATGAAGCTGTATTTGGACGCTAAGGGAAAGCTTTTTAGACAACTGCGTGTAACAAAAAAAGTGAACAATAAATGAAAGGACACGAATATGGTGGTGATGTACTTGAATGTGCACTCTACCACTGAGTCAGTACTGAACAAAGAGCTAAATCAGATCAGGAGGAGTTCAGATGTAAATAAAATAAATCGATTGATCGTTTATTTTTTTAGCAACCGAGAACAAATGAAATACAGGTCATGTGATGGAGCGGTGGGTGAAACGGGGTGTTAAAAATGCCAGAAGAACATTCAGAGAAAGAGATGGAGAGATTGAGAGTTGAGCCGTGACTCTGAACGACCTTCCCCTAAGGAAAGCAATAACAGGGCGCCAAAAAGAGGAACTGAATTAGTGTGCATGTGTGTGTGCGCGTGTGTGTGTAAAGCTGGAACAGCTCAGCTAATTAGCACAAGGCCATACAAGATTTTGCCTTTTTTTTAAAAAAAAAAAAAAGAGCACAGTTATAATCCCCCTACACAAACCAACCGTTATTTCCAAACACTGTTTGGAACATTTCATAAACGGAGTGTGAGATCTCCTCGACTCCCCCGCTGTATTCTGGTGAGCACCGCCATTCCTGCGATTGCCTCAGAGCGAGAGAGCGATGGAGTGGGAGTAATGTAGAGGGTAAAGGCAGCAGAGCAGCGCTGTTTGTTATCTGCCTGCCTCCATGCCTCGTCTCGGGCTGGGACCCGTGGGCCTCACATAACACTGTTTAATAAACGGGGATTTAACCAGGCAAAGACGGATCCCTATCCAATTTCTCTGCTGTCGGTTGCATTAGCTGCTGATCTAAGAACAGATCCTTGTTCATGAGGTCTAGCTTTAAAGAAATGCAGCGGTCTGAAATGCTAATGTCGCTAATAAGGATGTGCCAGTAAGCGGTTTGCTGCGCATGCTTCTGAAAAATGAGGCAGAACCCACCTGGCCCAGGCTGGAATAGGATAATAATAAACCATTACCCAGAGCTGTATATTAACCCTTCACTTCCAGTCCTGATGTTAGATTGGAGGTTTGAATGGATCATAAGAATGCTGAAGGGCAGATGTACAGTATTACACACAAGGTAAAAGATATTTGAAGCATAACGCATTTAGATTTTCATACCAGGACGTACTGCTGTACTGATAAAACCTCTGAAAAAAAATTATAATAATAATTTACTGCCGCTAAATGTTTGCAATTTATAATTAGAATAGATAAAGAGACTCATTCTTCTGTCTTTCTCTGTCTCTCGTTTTCAAATACACACACACACAAAAGCATTGATGACACTGTGACCTTTTCAGTGGCAGAGACAGTCACTCGATTGAAAAGACTGTTAAGTAAATGCGGATCATAATGTCAGCCAAATAACTCCTCAGTCCTTAGCCAGAGACAATCAATTCCCAAAAGCTTCTTGTATCTGCAAATGCCAAAGAGTGGCAAACGTGAGCTAATCATACTGCATTACTGCAAAAATCATGGATGCGCATCCTGGATTCACACATCGTGGAAATCGCCATTTTGTTAACTTTGCATTAAAAGCAGTTGTACTTCTTTAACACCAGAGGTCTCAATATGTACAACCCATACATTTCAAATATACAGTACAGTTATATAGATTTATATCATGTTCTTTCATGAAGAGCCTGAGATATCTTCACTTGCGAAGTCAATACATCATACACAATTGTTGGACTGTATATGACTGTAGAAAGGACGTTATTCATCATTATAATGTTTATAACAGTTTATAATCACATCCTCCAGTGTCACCCAAATGTGGATGAGGTTCCATTTTGAGTCTGGTTCCACTCAAGGTTTCTTCCTCTTCCATCTAAGGGAGTTTTTCCTCACCATAGTCGCCTCAGTCACCTCAGGTTTAATCATTGGTGATAAAAACACTCACTCACTCACTCATTTTCTACCGCTTATCCGAACTATCTCGGGTCACCTGTGCCTCATCGGGCATCAAGGCAGGATACACCCTGGACGGAGTGCCAACCCATCACAGGGCACACACACACTCTCATTCACTCACACACTCACACACTACGGACAATTTTCCAGAGATGCCAATCAACCTACCATGCATGTCTTTGGACCGGGGGAGGAAACCGGAGTACCCGGAGGAAACCCCCGAGGCACGGGGAGAACATGCAAACTCCACACACACAAGGCGGAGGTGGGAATCGAACCCCACACCATTTTCTATAATATCAATGTTTGTATAATAAACGCTTTGCAATAAATAAACGTTTAACGGTTACACAGCCACATTATAAAGGTCAAAAAGTTTTTAATGTAAAGAAAATAGTTAATGTAACACCAGAGGTGACATTTTAGCTGACTTTGGAGCTTTACTTCTTCAAAGCATCTAATGATTCACTTGATTTTTAATATCCAAAATATACAATACTGAAAAATCTTTTCTATCCTTTCTAGATTTTTCAAACTAATCAGAAGTGAAATTAAATCAGATTGTGACCGTTAAACTCCTCTGTGCTAGCAGGACAGAGGGAAGGATTCACCAAATGCTCTGAGAAAAGCTGGTAGAAAGAAAGCAGGTCTTCAATCAA